>NW_025210929.1:3284-19239 GCF_004010195.1 Chiloscyllium plagiosum
ACAATTCCAAACCCCCACTACCCCCATTCGACCCCCTGCTCCCCCAGTCCCTCCTAACCCCTTGCTCCCACAGTCCCAGCCCTCTCTCCTTCCAACCCCCTTTGAGTTTTTAACCACACTCCTCCCTCATTGGTCCATTGCAGTACACAAACACTGGCCGTTTGTGTTCCTCTTATAACTCCACCTTATCCTTACCTTCAGAATCAGCTTGTGTTACTCACTCAGTGTAGCCGAATGCAATATCTGTCCAGCCAGTGCATAGTTACTAAAGCACAGCTCCCAACTTGGCTGTGAAACAAGACAGCAAACGCATACTGAGTTAATAACCAGCTGGACATGGGGCTGGGAGGTATAGTCTGCGATTTTCTGAACCAAATCAAACCAAATGGCCTTTCTCATCCTTGACTCCTTGGAGATTTTGTAAAATCTGCCTTTCTTACTGCAGTGTTGGCTGGAAGTCATTCCCTCAACTGCAATGTTTCACATTCACACCTTCCATTTGTAAAGTCACGCTTTGGGTCTGTCAGAAGCTGTGATATGAATACAAGCACAAAATTTCTTTTCGCATTGTCTGCAGAAATCTCTGATTTATGCTAGCTTTTAAATTCGAGGAATTGATGAATTTTGGGCAGTTAGTTCTGCAAAGTCGCTCGATAGGATTGCTCTTGTCCCTCATCACACTGATATCAGTCATAATCAAACGATGGTTAGACACAAAACAAAAACCCTATTCAACAGAACTCAGGAGCCACGACCACCTCTAACCCCTCCATTTGTAAAATTCCTTCCGTGATGGGCAACAATCAAAGTAGTAGAACAGATATCCCAGCAGATAGTCCAGCAGATAGCCCATCAGATAGCCCATCAGCCATAATTAAATGGTGGAGCGGACTCAATGAGCTGAATGGTCTTACTTCCACTCCTATGTCTTATGGTCTTATATCCCAGCAGATATCCCAGCAGATAGCCCAGCAGATAGCCCAGATGGTCTGATGGGATCACTCTTGCACAATGTACAAGGAAGCTGACAGGCACTCTACAAGAAAAATAATTACCCAACTCTGAGAGAGAATTAACAGTTAGAGATTTTTCCATAAAACAGTTCCTTTTTTATCAGTCCTGTCAGGTGTCATGACTCAATGTCATTTACAAATAAAGAAAAACAAAACCTTGTTTAGGGCCTTTATTGAGCTGCATCTGTTGGTTCACTGCAGAGCTGCAGACTTCCCTGAAGTGTTATTGATCGAATATAAATGAACTGTGCTGCAAATCTAAATATAGTTGAAATGCTGCCACATGCATTTTGTCGAATGTGTGCACTTTATGGACGGAGCAGAGAGAAACTGGTATTGATTGAGCTCCTGGATGAACTGTGAAGATGGAAAGAATCTAAATCACAGAGCTGCTCTTGCACCCCAGAATCTCTTAGCATCTCTCTCACAGCATTGTCGGAGCTGATAAAATAATTTCAGTTACTGTCCCACCTCAAGCTGAAACAGGAAATGTTTACTTTTTTTCCCACCAAACAGGAAGTCTTTACTATACAACCAATGATATTTTCTGTGATCTTCCGTTCATTTAAGTTAGGACAAAGTCTGTTCAGTGTATCAGGCCAGCTGAAAGTCAATGTGACATTTACATGGAGAGAGAAATGAAAAGGCTGCCAGCATAGTCTGAGTACTGTTCCAGATTGGTCAAGTAACATTACCATGAGCCCAAAGGTGAACTGGACCATTGATTCGTTGGCTCAGTCCAGGAATGTATTCAATTAAGGTTGCATTAGGATCAGTGTAGTTTCAGATTCTAGGTGGATCTCTCCTATTAACTAACTGATATCTCTATAGCATAGGCTCTTATGGTACAGTGGTAATGTCTCAATCTCTGGGGTAGGAGACCTGGGGCCAAGTACAACCTACTCCAGAGATATGTCATTACATGTTTAATCAAAATATCTATTTCTGCAGGAAAGGTAATTCTTGAAGGTGCTATTTACCAGAAAGGCAGCAGCTTTGCTCATTTAGCAGTGACACATATTAATATTGGATGTAGGTTTGCTCGCTGAGCTTCAAGGTTCATATCCAGACATTTTGTTACCCTACTAGGTAACATCTTCAGTGGGCCTCAGGTGAAGCATTGCTGAAAATTCCTGCTTTCTATTTATATATTTGGGTTTCTATAAATAGAAAGCAGGAATTTTCAGCATTGCTTCACCTGAGGCCCACTGAAGATGTTATCTAGTAGGGTAACGAAACATCTGGAGATGAACCTTCCAGCTCAGCGAGCAAACCTACATCCAGAACCTCAACCTGAGCTACAAATCTTCTCAAAACTCGCTAATATATTAATATTACAGATTTAGTTTGCTTGAAGATCTCGTGCAGCTTTCGTTATCAACTCAAAACACAAGTCACAAACACCAGATAGCTCAGCGTACAACTTCCTGTGAACTTTGGCCAGTCACGTGGTCTCACCCTGGTCTTTGGCTCAGTATAAGATGCAGATCTTAAAGTAACACAGCTCTTAAAGAAATAGCACCCCCAACATGAGGATCACGTGATTCTGGATGCCTGTGCACTCGAGATTAGGTGCACAAAGAGATGAAATCCTCCATCTCGACCCCCCGACTGCTCCCCACCCCTTTGAGTTTGAGTGTAACGTTGATGGTTTAGCCACTTTTGTGATGCAAGACTTTTGAACAAATTTAAAACACAATAGACATAAAAACAGAGATTCGATAGGAAAGCTCAGCAGATCTGGCAGCACCTGTGGAAGAAATCAGAGTTAACATTTCCAGTTGTGTAACCCTTCCTCAAAACACCAAAGATATGTGGTTGTCTGGGATGGAATCTTAGAAGCGCAAAGTTATGAAGAGTGAAATAATTTGCCTTTTTAGAGGCATCAATAACCAGGGGATACAATTTTAAGATTTATAGGTGATTTGAGGAAAAATATCTTCACCCAGAAAGCAGTAGGTATCTGGAGCCTACTGCTCGAAAGAGTGGTAGAGGCGAGAACCATCACAACATTTAGAAGTGTTCAGGTGAGCACCTGAAATCCCAGAGCATACAAGGCCCAATGTTAGAGAATAGGATTATAATGGATAGATGCATGGGCTTGATGGGCCAAAGGGCTTCTCTCCCTGCTGTAAAAAGTCTCTGACTTTACAAATTAGTATGAGTGATAGGGAAGGGCAAGATGATTCAAGACAAGGAATGGGTGTTCTGGTCACTCCACCTCACCACTCATCACGCCCATGACCTCCTGACTCCATCAGTGAGACCTCGTCTCAGGAAAGTATGTGGTGCCTTTCTAATGAGGCCAGTCTGGAGAGCTATGGAGTGTCACATCTTGAGCTTCCTAAGCAAACAAGGCCATGCTCATCCTGACCTGGACTGGATTCATTGATTTGATTGAAGCAGCAGGGTTCTATTTCTAATATAAAGTCACTATTACCCTACCATTGGGCTGCTTTTGCATTAGACAGAGATGGCTGGCGGTGGTTTAAGTTGAGAGTCACCATGCCTTAGGCAAGGGGAAAGGTTGAGAAGGAGAGTCCTTCAAGGTAACTTCAGCAGGAACTGAACCCACAGTGTTGGTATTGCTCTGTATCAGAAACCAGCCATGCAGCCAATTGAGCTAACCAACCTGCCCTTTCCCAAATGGCACCAGGTTTGATCAATGTCCTAACTTTCTGAGAGAATTTTGAAAGCTTGTCTCCTCCTTCAATTTCAATGTCAAAAATGTTCGTCTAGATGCTATTTCGCTGCAGTAATTTGGTGTCTCTGTCAGGGACTGCTCCATCTCCAAGTCCGGCTGATAGGAAGCAGACCAACTAACCAATGGAAGCCCTGGAATTCTTCTAGCAAATCCGGCTCCATGTGTTTCTGGAATTCCTGCTCCAGAGCATGGTTTGGTTGGGTGGATGGGTGTATACCCTGAGGCCTGGAGTGGCTTTGGGAAGATAGTCATTAAAACAATACAATGGTTAGCACTGCTGCCTCACAATGCGAGGGACCTGGGTTCGATTCTAGACTCAGGCAACTGTCTATGTGGAGTTTGTACATTCTCCCTGTGTCTGTGTGGGTTTCCTCGGGGTGCTCCGGTTTCCATCCAAAGATGTGTAGGTTAGATGAATTGGCCATGCTAAATTGTCCCATAGTGTCTAGGGATAGGTGGGTTAGCCTTGGGAAATGTGGAGTAATGGGGATAGGGTGCGTGGTGGGTCTGGGTAGAATGCTCTTCCAAGGATCAGTGCAAACCTGATGGGCCAAATGGCGTCTTGTTGCACTATAGGGATTCTATGATTCTATGAAAACCACACTCCTAGCACCGAAGATAGTGGGTTGTTAGAGTTTGGGTGGTTGGGTGAGGAATGAGGCAGTGGTATGTACAGATTAACTCATTGGCTCAGTGTCTCTAAGTGGAGAGTTTGAGTACAACATAACGGACCTAATTCTCAATCTCCTGATCCCTTTGGTGATCCTGCTGGGAGTGAATTAACTCCACCAAGTGAAGATGATTTGCTGTCACTTCCTTGATTGGTCATAAATTGGTTTTCCAAATACAAAAACAATGATGGTTTGTGCTGAGGAGACAGATCCACGAAATGATCCATATCAAAGGTATTTGTTCCGTAGCGCACGGGTTGATCTGCAAGTTTATTGGAACCCATTAGTGATGGCAAAGGACAAACACGACTGAGTATCTGAGGTTGCTCTTCAGAGATACAGCCACAAGGAGGTGAAAACATGGAAACAATTAAAAGTCTTGATTTTCTACAACAGTCAGTGCCCCCTGGACAGCACTAATACATTGCAAGGAACCTCTCAATTCTCTGAGAAAAGCAACATCAGTACATCATTGCAGCAGAGTGCTGCATTGAGTTCAGGAGCTGAATTACTAATATTGATCAGGCTTCTCTTGTGGCTCCCTATAACTATTGCTGTGAGTGGTTATACTGCATAAAAGGCAGGATGTTAGCAAGTCTCATCCCTGGTCGAGATTGAGTTAGCTGATCTCTGCAATGCTGCAGATAAGTGCACTATAACATGTCTCAGAAATCCAGAGCGAGGGATAATCTGCTCCAGTTCTTAACAACAGAGAGTCAACAATTCCCATTAATATGTCTCCAGAGAAGGCTTTGTGCCATCTACACACTCAGTGACAGAAGCAGAATGTGCCAATTGGCTGATGGAATGATGGTGAAGCAGATCTCACACCGAGGATTGCACACTGACAATATGCAGGATATACCGGGGAAATGGGTAACCACTCCTGACCCCTCAATCTAAGACTGGAGTGTGGAGTCAAACAGAACCTAAACAAAATGGTAAATTTGGTTTATCCCAATGGACTATTATCACAGAGTCACAGAGTGTTTTATCACTGAAAGAGGCCATTCAGCCCATCATGTTTGCACCTGCTTTTCAAACAAGCAGCATTACCCAGTACCAGTCTACTTCCTTCCTCCCCATTTCCTTGCACACTATTTCTGTCTGAATGTCCTTCTTGAGTGCCTCAGTTGAATCTGCTTCTTCCATACTCTAGGCAGTGCATTCCAACCCCTTACCATTCATTGTGTGAAACCTTCCTTACATTAGTTTATTTTTCAAATCATGTTAAATCTATTCCTAACTGTTCTTCATGCTTTAACGAGCGAGAACAGCTTTACCCTGTCCACATTTATAGCCCGCTCACAGTTTTGAAAATCTCTCTCAGATCTCCTCTTGACCTCCTTATCTCCAAGGATGATAGTCCCCAACTTCTTTAGTCTGTCCTCATCACTGAAGCTTCTCATTCCTGGAACTATTGTTATGGATTGCTTCTGCATTCTCTCCAATACTGTTACATCTTTCCTACAATGTGGTGTCCAAATTGTGTACTACACTCCAGCTGAGGTGGAACAGGCATTAAGACGATTGATCCCCTCAATATTTGAAGGAATCCACTTTCTAAAAGATTCCCCTCATCTGCTCCCTCTTTCATGATCTCTAAACGCTCTTTCATTGGTTCCAATCTCCCTATTTCCAGCTCAGCCCTCATTGGTCAGTAATGGCTCCGAGCTAAACTAAATGTCTCGAATCCAGTGATCCTTCTTCAGAACTGATAGGTGCTAGGAAAAGGCGGTGTGTATGTTGGTGGCAAGAGGTGGAGTGGGTCAAGGGGGAAAAAGGGTGAGGGGATTGTTGGAGAGAGAAAAAGACAAGTAAGCAGGGATGCGCTGGAGAAAAAGAGGCTGTTAATGGGACAATGAGTGGGTGGAAAAGATTTGGCTCTGCTGAACACAGTCCATGTGATGAGAGAGCCTGTGGTGTGGGGTGGAAAAAGGACATGGAAGAAGGTGCTCAGGTTCAAAGATTATTGAACACAATATTGAGTCATGGAGGCTACAGGATCCCCAAGTGGAAAATGTGGCATTGTTCTTCCAGCTTGCAATGAGCTTCACTGGAGCACTGCAGCAAACCCAAGACAGAGATGTTGGCCAGGGAACAGGGTGGGGTATTGAAGTGGCAGGAAACTGGAAGATCAGGGTCAGTTTTATGGGCAGAATGTAGATGTTTTACAAAGTGGTTGCCCAGTTTGTGCTTTATATCCCCAGTGTAGAGAAGACCACTTATATATTCCCTTAGTTATACTCCCCATGATCAACTTTTCTTTCTCTCTGGCATAGTATCATTCATCCCTTTATCTACCGGTCCCTGCCAGTCCCTTTCTCTGGGCTCCATTTCCCCGTATCTGCTCACTCTTCTTTCCCCTCCCCTGTCTTCAGCACATGGACCACTCTTTCCCGATTACTATCAGTTCTGAAGAAGGGTCACTGGACTCAAAATGTTAACTTTGTTTTCTCTCTCTCCACAGATGCTGCCAGACATGCTGAATTTCTCCAGCAATTTCTCTTTTAGTTTCAGATTCCCAGTCCTTTGTTTTATTGTAGCTCTAAACTGTTGAGTTGCTCAGAGATTATCAATTGCTGCTGTCAGGGATGACAGACTGTCCAACTTTGAGAAGGAAAACAGGAGAGACTTGTCAAATGAAATTACGGCAACGTCTACAACCTTTAATTGCTTGTTTGTGTTTAATTATCGTGCTTACATAGACACAGCAGAAATCAGTTAATCCCATTTGTGCTTTGAGAGGGAGGGGATAATAACTGTCTTTGCCAGTCAATTACTAATGTGATACAACAACTAAACACTGAAATTCAAAACAGATCATTATCATGGAACATGTAACCTTGTTGCTGTCTTTATTTTCAGAAGAAATGTTACACCAAGGTCCCATTCGTCAACTGAGGTGGTGTTATGTTGCCATCTTACATAAGGATTAAAATAATAGGGAGTTTGGGGCTGACTGAGTCAATGTTTATCTCTCCTTTAATGTCAATAAAACCATTGAGTTGCACATCGATCCAACTGATGATTATGGGAGCTTGCTGTGCTAACTGGATTGCAGTGTTTTCTACATTACTGCTGCACCCAAGCTGCTGAAGCAGGTTACTGCTTCTGGAAAAGATTTGGAGATCCTGAAGATGGGAAAAAAGATTTCCAAACAGTTTGGTGGAGCTGAGGAAATTAACAGAATGAGAGTGACAAATCCCCAGGTCCTGTCGGTTTCCATGGGAGGGTATTAAAGGAGGTAAGGGAGTGTGTAGGAGATAATTTAACCATCATCTTTCAAAAACAGGAGTCAAACCTCTAAATTGGAAAATTGCAAGTGTCACTCCACTGTTTAAGAAGGGCAGAAAAGGGAAATCAGGGAATTACAGACCAGTTAGCCTAACATCTGTGGTGGGGAAATTGTTGGAGTCTATAGTCAAGAATGAGGTAACTGAACACCTGGAAAATTTTCAATTAATCACAGGGAGCCATCTGTCATACATTCATGACAGGTAGGTCTTGCCTGAAAAACCTCACTGGTTTTTTTTGACGAGGTGACTAAGGTAGTGGTTAAGGGAATGTTTCTGGATATTATTCATACATGGACTTCCAGAAGGCATTTGTTAAAGTCCCACATAAGATGCTGTTAACTAAGGCAGAAGCTAATGGAATTGTGAGCAACTTACTGACATGGCTGGGAAACTGGTTGAGAGCCAGGCGACAGAATATAGGGTTAATGGGTAAGGACTCCTGATTTACACATGAAAGAAGTGAAACTATCACTGTATTCTAACAGATGAAAGGCTTAACAGACAATCAATTTTTCAATGTATAATTTCAGTTACATCACACTGCAAATTTTTGCTATAAATTCTGTGTTACGATCAAGCCCTCCACAATCACCTGATGAAGGAGCGTCAAAGTGTGGTGCATCTTGAAAATTCTCTATACCAAAAGCTTGTGAAAGCTCAATTCTTGAGTATGCTCAAGAAAGACATCTCCGAGATTTAGATATCCTACAGACTAGAGGGCAGGAGGAATTGACAGAAATTAGGATGATGAAGAAGGTTGTGTTTGAGAATTTAATGGGACTGTCAGTGGATAAGTCGCTGGAATTGGTATTCTACTCCCCAGAGCTGGAAAAACACACCAGGTCAGGCAGCATCCGAGGAGCAGGAGAATCGATGTTTCAGGCATAAGCCCTTCACCAGGAATAAGGCTTGTGGGCCCGGGGAGGGGTGCTGAGAAATAAAGGAGCTGAGAAAGCCTCCGCTACATCTGTACCCAGGATGATCAATTCCACCTCAGAAGATCCCCAGATGGTCTCCTTCCTCCATGATTGCAACTTCCCTTCCCTTGAGGTTGACGATGCCCTCCAGCGTACCTCCTCCACTTCACACACCACCACCCTTGAACCCATCCCTCCCAACACAACAAGAACAGAAACCCCCTGGTCCTCACCTTCTTTCTCTGCAGGAAGTGCAAAACCTGTGCCCACATCTCCCCCCTCACCTCTGTCCAAGGCTCCAAGGGATCCTTCCACATCTGACAAAGATTTACCTGTACCTCTCCCAATGTCATCTACTGCATCTGTTGCACCCGGCGTGGTCTCCTCTACATCGGCGAGACAGGACACCTTCTTGCGGATCGTTTTGGAGAACATCTCTGGGACACCCGCACCCACCAACCCCACTGCCCTGAGGCTGAACACTTCAACTCCCCCTCCCACTCCGTCAAAGACATGCAGGTCCTGGGCCTCCTCCACCGCCAAACCATTGCCACCCGACGCCTGGAAGAGGAACGCCTCATATTCCACCTTGGGACCCTGCAACCACACAGGATCAATGTGGATTTCAACAGCTTCCTCATTCCCCTCCCCCAGCATTATCCCAGTCCCAAGCCTCCAATTCTACATCGCCCTCTGGACCTGTCCATTACTGGCTCTCTGACAAATCTCTTTCTCCCTCACCTTCATCCACCTATCACTTTCCCGGCTACCTCCCCCCAACCCCACCCCGCTCCCACTTTTCCAGCTCCAAACTCTCAACTCTGATCTTCTGTCCTCACTTTCTCCTCCTTTATTGCAAAGGGAGCTGAGGACAAGAGTAAGGATGATACAGTTGTATAGGGTCTTGGTGTGATCTCACCAGGAGTATTGTGTACAACTTTTGATCCACTACCTGATGAACAGAGGGTGTTAATCCAAAATTAATCCCAATGATGGACAGATTGTCTTATGAGGAGAAATTGAGGAAACGAAGTCTGTATTCCCTAGCGGTTTGAAGAATGAGAGATGATCATACTGAAATTTACAGAATCCTTCTTGAGTGTGACAGGTTGGATATAGATAACATATCTCTCCTGCCTGTTGAGCCAAAACTAAAGGACATAATGTGAGGATAAAGAGCTGTCCCCTTAATACTAGGAGGAAATCCATCGCTCAAAGTGTGGTGCATCTTGAAAATTCTCTATACCAAAAGCTTGTGAAAGCTCAATCCTTGAGTATGCTCAAGAAAGACATCTCTGAGATTTAGAGATCCTACAGACTAGAGGGCAGGAGGAATTGACAGAAATTAGGATGATGAAGAAGGTTGTGTTTGAGAATTTAATGGGACTGTCAGTGGATAAGTCACTGGAATTGGTATTCTACTCCCCAGAGTGTTGAAAGAGATATCTATGGAGATCGTAGATGCATTGTTGATCATCTTTCAAAATTGTGGTCAGCGGAGGCACAGGGGTTAGCACTGCTGCCTCACAGGTTCAATTCCTGCCTCAGGCAACTGTCTGTGTGGAGTTTGCACATTCCCCCAGTGTCTGCGTGGGTTTCCTCCGGGTGCTCCGGTTTCCTCCCACAGTCCAAACATCTGCAGGTCAGGTGAATTGGCCATGCTAAATTGCCTATAGTGTTAGGTGAAGGGATAAATGTAGGGGAATGGGTCTGGGTGGGTTGCTCTTCGGAGGGTCAGTGTGGACTTGTTGGGCCTGTTTCCACACTGTAAATAATCTAATCTAATCATAAAATTCCATAGGTTCTGGAATAATTACTGTAGATTAGAAGGTAATAAATATCCCCCCATTATTTAAGAAGAGAGGGAAAATGGGGAACCACAGACCTTTTAACCTTACATTAGTAAGAGGCAAGATTTGAGAATCCATTACAAAGGATGCAATAAATGAACATTTGGATAATTATGATCTGATTGGGCACAATCATCATGGATTTGCAAATGAAAAATGGTGTTTTACAAATCAAAGTTTGTTTGAGGACATCATGAACAGAATTGATAAAGGGAACTGATGGATGTATTGTACTTGGATTTTCAGAAGGCTTTTGACAAGATTCCTCACAGGAGTTGGTGCATAAAACTTCCCTGGGTGGGGAAATAATGTACTGACACGGATTAAGGAGTGGCTGAAAGACACAAAACAGGGAGTAGGAATAAATGGGTTATTCTCACTTTGGCAGGTTGTGACTAGGAGGGTACCACAAGAATCATCACCTGGACTCCAGCTATTCACAATATACAGCAATGATTTGAATGTGGGGACTGAGTGCAATATTTCCAAATTCACAGATGACACAAAGTTAGGTGGATATTGTGCTAAATGTTGTATTGCAAGAAAAACACAAAAGTGCTTCAAGAATATTTAATCAAATTTAGTGAATGAGTTTGCACATGGCAAATGGAATATAATGTGGAAAAATAGCGTGTCAGTCACTTTGGTGGAAAGTACAGGTGTGCACAGTATTTCATAATTGATGGCCGATTAGGAAGTGCAGATGTACAAAGGGACTTGGGTGTTGTTGTAGATAAATCACTGTGTGCTGATAAGCAGGCGCAGCAAGTTATTAGGAAGTTATTAGCAAGTTATTAGGAAGTTATTAGGAAGGCGAATGTAATGTCAGCCTTTATTACTGAGGAACTGAGTACAGGAAGAGTGGACCTTGCTCCAGTTGCATGGGAGCTTGGTTTGAACACATGGCGTGCCATGTGCAGTTTTGGCTCCCTGACTTAGAATGGAATAGCAGTTATTGTCATGTGCCCTCAATAAGTGCAGTGAAAAGTTTGTAACGTCACCTTCTCGGTTCCATCTTAGGTATAGGGTACCTGGATGTAGGTTTGCTCGCTGAGCTGGAAGGTTTGTTTTTTTGATGTTTCGACGCCATACTAGGTAACATCATCAGTGAGCCTCTGGATGATGTGCTACCTGGGTACTGACACTTTAAATGTTGTTACAGAATTGAAACCATCCAAAAAAAGAATACTTTAGGAAGGATATTATGCCAAAGAGGGAATACATGAAGATTGTTTAGATTTGTTCCTTGGATGGCAGACTGTCGATGAGGAGAGTTTGAGGAAACTGGGCCTGGCTTCTCTGCAGTTTCGAAGAATGGGAGATGAACAATTCCCAGCGCAGAACAGGCCTTTCGGCCCTCACTGAAACTTGTAAAATACTGAAAGGGAGAGATACTGAAAGGGTAGATGCAGGTGAGATGTTTGCCCTGGTTGAGGAGTCTAGAGCTAGGGGCAGCATTTAAAAATAAGAAATAGGACCAAGTTGGAGAGAAATTTAAATCAGAGTGTTGTGAAACTTTGGAATTATTTACCACAGAGGGCTTTAGCAGCTCAGTCTTTGAGTGTGTTTAAGGTAGAATTTGGCAAATTTCAACATCCTGATAATATAAAAAGAACTGAGAATAGTATGGGAAAAAGGCATTGAAGTGGAAGATCAGCTACTCCTGATGGGGCTAAATCACCTTCTCCTGCTCTTACGTTCTGTCTGAATATAGTTGCAAATTATTCCAACTTCATCTTTTGCATTAATGCTCTGCCCTCCAAGGATGGGAATGCTCATGAACCTTCTTGTTTCTGTCAGTTGTAGAAACAGGCCTTTCAGACCAACAAGTCCGCATCCACCCTCCAAAGAGTAACCCACCCAGACCCATTCCCCGATCCTATATTTGCCTCTGACTAATGCACCTAACCTACACATCCCAATGGGCAATTTCCCATGGCCAATCCACTCTAACCAGCGCATCTTTGGACTGTGGGAGGAAACCGGAGCACCCGGAGGAAACCCTCACAGACACGAGGAGAATGTGCAAACTCTACACAGTCATCCGAGGCTGGAATAGAACCTGGGTCCCTGGTGCTGTGAGGCAGCAGTGCTAACCACTGTGTCACTGTGCCGCCCCTAATTCTCAGAGGAGCCCTCCTTTCTAACTACCTATTGCCCCGAGAATGCATCGTCCTGCTCTGTTTTCCATGTATTACAGACTAAACCAGCACACAGATAAACCCACATGTGATTTCAAAATGAAAACCCTTATTTCCCCTAACAATCTCATCACAATTTCTCATCAATTTCCCATTTACATTAGGTATTGAATGGAAAAAAAAACAACCTGGTAACTTAAAGAACACACTTCCCTCACATTTGCATGAATGGATGAGAAAAAAAATAGATATTGAACGACTGAATGATTTATAAATGAGCTTTGTATTTTTCATGAGGCCTGATTTATAATCGTGTCTGGATTCAGTCACTTATTTTAAAAATAGTGGGAGATGGAAATGAATACAGCAACAACTTATCTTTTATAAATTAATCTTTTCATGTGTTTGAACTGTTTTCAGCTTGTTTATTTTGGCATAAAGAGACGACTCAAGCAACCCCCTCCCCTCTCCTCTATTCTCATATAACTCCCCAGAGACTGGTATCCTGTCACCAAGTCCCTCTTTATTTACACAGGGAGAGTCCCTGACCCTGACCCAACTCCCTCAGAGCCAGCTCTCAGAGTGACAGAACCTCTGACACTCCTTTTTATATCTGTCAGCCAGGGCTCCCTGATAGTACCAGATTAACAGCCCCAATTAGGGACCCCAGATACTGTGAGGTCCATCTGACTGACAGACATTCCCCAGTATCCCTGCAGTCTGCCAAAGTGACATCATCAGATCCTTCTTTTGTCTGATTTCCTTGCAGGTTCCACATATTTTTGTAACTCCCTCCAGCCCCATAACTCTCTGAGAAAGCTGTGTTCCTTTAACCTGCCCTCTGCTTCATTCTCTGCTCTCCATTGGTAGCTGTGCCTTCTTAGAATCTTAGAATCATGGAGCTATGCAGA
This sequence comes from Chiloscyllium plagiosum, assembly GCF_004010195.1. NCBI lineage: Eukaryota > Metazoa > Chordata > Chondrichthyes > Orectolobiformes > Hemiscylliidae > Chiloscyllium > Chiloscyllium plagiosum. The sequence continues at coordinate 16,791 of NW_025210929.1, forward strand.
ACCTTCGGCCCAACTTGTCCATGCTCACCAGGTTTCTTAAACTGAACTAGTCCTATTTGCTTGCATTTGACCCACATTCTATCCATATATCTGTCCAAATGGCTTTTAAATATTGTAATCCTACCTGCCCCTACTTCCTTTGACAGCTCATTCCACATATGCACCACCCTCTGTGTGAAATAAGTGCCCCTCAGGTCCCTTTTAAATCTTTCCCCTCTCACCTTAAACCTATGCCCTCTTGTTTTGGAATCCCCCACCCCGGGAAAAAGACCTTGACTATTCATCTTATCAATGACATAGCTTAAAAATACGGGGTAGACCATTAAGGACAGAGATGAGGAGAAACTTCTTCACCCAGAGAGTGGTGGCTGTGTGGAATGCTCTGCCCCAGAGGGCAATGGAGCCCAGTCTCTGGATTCATTTAAGAAAGAGTTGGATAGAGCTCTCAAAGATAGTGGAATCAAGGGTTATGGAGAGCTCTCAAGGATTGTGGAATCAAGGGTTATGGAGATAAGGCAGGAACAGGATCCTGATTAGGAATGATCAGTCATGATCATATTGAATGGCGGTGAAGGCTCGAAGGGCTGAATGGCCTACTGCTGCACCTATTGTCTATTGTCAATGCCTCTCGTGATTTTAGAAATAATTACAAAGTCAATCCTCAGCCTCCTTCACTCCAGCCTATCCAGCCTCGCCTTATAATTCAAACCCTCCAGTCTCGGTAACATCCCAGTAAATGTTTTTTTACACCCTTTCCAGTGTAATAACATCCTTCTTACATCAGGGTGACTTTCATATGGTTGTGTCCTAAGTTCTGAAATTTCCTCCTTAAATCTCTGATCTTTTTTCCTTAAGACATTGCTTAGAATCTAAATCTGAACAAGCTATTGGTAATCTGCAATGCATAATGTTTTTATAAAGTGTCTTATGACTTTCTACAACATTATAAACTGCTGTTTAAATATGAGCCATTTTAAAACGTCATAAAATTAATTAATTACAATATGAAGAGCTATACATTCAGAACTCTCTACAAGGTGCCATAGGGAATAGGAACAAGAGGAGGGCACTTGGACCTCAGCAGCCTGCCCTGCCACCAAACTAGATCAAGATGCAGGTCAGTTCAATGGTCGATAGTAACTCAAAGATGTTGACAGTGGGGTACACTGTGATGTTAATGCCATGGAGTGTCAAGGGGCAATGGTCAAATTCTCTCTTGTTGGAGATGGTCATTGTTTGGCACTAGTGAGAAACGAACATGCTAATTATAAGCTCACACCTTGATATTGTCCAGAGCCTGCTGCATTTGGACATGATGATTGATTCTAACAAAATAGTCATTGGGAAACTGTACCCCTGATTGTGTACAAGAACAAGATGGCATGGTGGCTCAGTGGTTAGCATTGTAGCCCCACAGCACCAGGGACTTGGATTTGAATCCAGCCTTGGGTGACTGTGTGTGTGGAGTTTGCACATTTTCCCCGTGTCTGCGTGGGCTTCCTCCCACACTCCAAAGATGTGCAGGTCAGGTGGATTGGCCATGCTAAATTGCCCATAGTGTTAGATGCATTAGTCAGAGGAAAATGGGTCTGGGTGTGGACTTCAGAGGGTCGGTGTGGACTGGTTGGGCTGAAGGGCCTGTTTCCACACTGTAGGGAATCTAATCTAAACAGAAATGAATTGTTTACCAGCTCTGTGACTACTTTCCATTTTTATTGAAATGCTTACACAATGATGCCTGCACATTGTGACTTTGAAGTTGACCCAATTGTAGTGAATGACCTTGAGCAAACCTTTTAGCAGGTCACATTGAATGGACAGTATATCCCTAGATGACCTGCTTCAGTATCTGAGGAGTCATAAATAGTGCTGAACACTGTGCAATCATCAACGAACATCCCCACGTCTGACCTTATGATGGAGGGAAGGTTATTAATGAAGCAGCTGAAGATGGTTGGGCTTGGGACACTACCCTGAGGAACTCCTGCAGAGATATCCTAGAGCTGAGATGACTGACCTCCAACAACCATTGCATCTTCTTTAATACGAGGAATGACTCCATCATGTGGAAGGTAATGGCATAGTGATAATGTAATGAATTGTAATCCAGAGACCCAAGCTGATATTCTATGGAACCAAAAAAGAGAAAATGCTGGAAAATCCCAGCAAGTCTGGCAGCATTTGTAAGGAGAGAAAAGAGCTGACGTTTCAAGTCTAACTGACCCTTTGGCAAAGCTAAAAATAGGAGAAATAGGGAGGTATTTATACTAGGATAAAGTGAGGACTGCAGATGCTGGAGATCAGAGCTGAAAATGTGTTGCTGGAAAAGCGCAGCAGGTCAGGCAGCATCCAAGGAGCAGGAGAATCGACGTTTCGGGCATGAGCCCTTCTTCAGGAATGAGGAAAGTGTGCCAAGCAGGCTAAGATAAAAGGTAGGGAGGAGGGACTT
>NW_025210929.1:20184-21000 GCF_004010195.1 Chiloscyllium plagiosum
AAGTGGATGAACTGTTCAACCTCCTCCTGGGAGCACAAGGCAGCACCGATACAGTCATCGATGTAGCGGAGGAAAAGGTGGGGGGTGGTGCCAGTGTAGCTGCGGAATATGGACTGTTCCACATATCCTACGAAGAGGCAGGCATAGCTGGGGCCCATGCGGGTACCCATGGCTACTCCTTTGGTTTGGAGGAAGTGGAAAGAGAAATCAGCCTAGTATAGATATTTATACTAGGCTAATATTCTATGGACATGGGTTAAAATCCCACCGAGCAGATGGTGAAATTAAAATCCAGTTTAAAAAAAAGTCAGGAATTAAAAGCTAGCCCAATTGCCACCATGTGACCACTGTTGATTATTGAAAAAACCCCATCAGATTCACTAATATCCTTCAGGGTCCCATTGAGGTTATTGAGATTATCAACAAGTTATTGACTTCCCACAACTAATAGAGAAAGGGATGTGAAGATGAGAACATCAGTTTTTCTGAGAAAAGAGATAGGTTTTAATGATTTTTTTTGTCTTGCTTTCATTGGGATGGATGCAAAATGGTAAAATTTGAAATTTTCATATAAACAGCATGCTGTAAGAGTTTCAGGGTGACACCAGATACATGGCTAGGGTACAAAATTCTTTGAAGTTTGCGTCACATGTAGACAGGGTGATTAAAAAAGCATTTAGCACACTTGCCTTCACTGCTCAGACCTTTGCGTAGAGGTTGGGACGTCATGATGAGGTTGTACGGGACATTGGTGAGACCTCCTCTGGAGTACAGCGTGCAGTTCTAATCACCCAGTTATAGGAAGGATGTTAACAA
>NW_025210930.1:0-11602 GCF_004010195.1 Chiloscyllium plagiosum
CATTAAAGTTAATTCAGAGTCTGTACTTCTCTGTTAATAGACATGGGGCTCTGCATAGACACGGAAGCTACCGGGAAACAAGCATCCAATGAGAAGTATGGAATGTTCACCCTATTCAGTTGCTTGGGACATAATGAGTGTACAACTATAACCATCAAGTTTCAACTTCTTATTCTCTAATATTGTTACATATTGAACACGAGTTTCTTCACTTTCTCCCCATAGTAACATCATGCCAGGGTTTCGGTGAAATCTCTTTCGGTTGTATCGCTGACAAGATCATTATTTATTAATCAGATTCAGCCTGTACACAATATCCCAAATAGTCTCTAAACAAAATACTACCATTGGGAAAGATGCATTTACTCTGGTACTTTAATCATTTTGCATGAAGAGCCATATATCATTTACTTGCTGCTGTGTAAAAGTTCTGTCAGTGATTTATGACCAATGGCATCCAGGTCTGTTGCAACAACAGCACTTCCCAAATTCTCATAATTTAATGAATATAAATGTGAATGATGATATTTGTTGTTCCTGCCTGAAACATTTTATGTTTTGCGAAGACCTATTGCCCAAACACTGATCCTTCTGATACCCCAAAGTGTTCACTCCAGATAAAACACTATCCTCTTCATTCTCTCGATTATCCAACTTTTAATAAATTCGGCGTATTCCACCTCTACCTACCCATGGACTCTAACATTCTCTACTCACCTGTATTCAACCATGTCAAACATCTGCTTAAAATGAAAATACTCCACTCCCATTGGTTCTCAATTGTCGATGTCACAACAGACAATCTCCACAAAGTCTAGTAGGTTTATCAAAGATCAAAGATCATTTCCCCTTCCTAAATCTAGGCCGAATCTACCGAATCATGTCACTATTTTTCAAGTGTCTAGTGGTCACATTCCTCACAAAAGGTTCCAATGTTTTTCTCACAATTGGTATCAGGCTAACCACTATTTAGTTATCTGTTTGTTCTCCTCGTCATATTTTAAATATTTAGGTGTACTATAGCTGCTTTCCAGTCTGCAGTATCCTTTCCAGAATCTAACCAGCTTTGAAGAATAATCAGTAATTCCTTCACTCGCTCTACTGCCAGCTCCTCAATACTCTGGGATGTAGCTCATCAGATGCAGCAACATACCGTCCTTCAATTCAATTAGATTTTCAAAGAAATTCTTTTTATTAATTTTAATTTCCTGCTGTTACTAATTTTCACGAGTCACTATGTTCCCTTGTATCTCTGGAAGGTGCTTTTTGTACCTTCATCAGGGAGATGGATCAATACATTGCTCTCAGCGGACAGGTGGCTTCTGTCAGCCAGTCAATACATCGGAGGACTGCACTTCGGTGATGATGGATATGTTATTCGCTCCTGCCTGGAAAGTTCCAGAATTAATCCAATCTAATTCATGGTCAGCATCAGCACAGTCCTGTCACTGGTGTGAAGCTACATGATATACTGAACGAGGGGACACAGCTCAGTGACCACCTCAAATTTGAAACAAACTGGTTTCATACCTTACTGGACCATCTTAGACAAATGTCCCGGGAAATCCCAGGGAGAATAGTGCACTGCCCTGCTCCTTCCAATTTATAGAGCTTCCCTTCTGTGGAGTCTCATCTCCATTTGTTCACCATGGACCTAGACACTCTGTAAATGCAGTGTACAGAGTGGGGTCACCAGACCCAGCGGCTGACAATACAAACCCAAGATAAGCATCCACAGAAACTCCACTGATTTTCCAAAGTCAAGAACAAGTCAATTCCCAACACTCATGGTGCATGTGTTCAGTTTTGAAAACTATTTCCACTCCTGAGTTTCTCTTCCTGGCTGAGAAAGCCGTTGCCTCTCTGCACAGTCCCACAGTAACAGTTTCGCTCCTCAAAGAAGCATTTGACAGTGTAACATTATCTTTCACTGTATGTCAGCAAGTATAAGGGCAGCAGCAGTATCGCCAATGGATTTGACCATGACACTCAGAGAAGAGAGATAGAGGGAACCTAACTCACTATAAACAGGGATATACCTAAATGGACGTGATATTCAGGAATATGAGAAATGGGGAAATGTGAGAATAACTTGCCATTTTCTTTTCCTTTCAGTTCATCATCAGTAATCTATTTGCTCACTTTTCATTTATTTTCCTGTCTTTTTCTGGCCATTTCTGCATCCATTCTATTAAATCTGGCCCCCACCTCACTCTCCAACTGAACCATCCCTGATACCAATATAAATAATATTATTTCCCAGTTTGCTTTCAGTTGTGAAGCAGGGTCACTGGACTCCAACCGTTATCTGCATTGCTCCTGACAGAGGCTGCCATACCTGCTTAGATTCTCCAACAATTTCAGACGCTGGAGAATTTTATTTTCGATCTCTAGCACCCACCATTCCTTAGTTTATTTCACCTTTAATGCTGTTGTTTCACGGGATGCCAGCATCACGGGCAAAGGCAACATTTGTTGTACATCACTAATTGTCCTTGACTACGCGGCCATTTGTCAAGACAAAATGGAGTCAACAATCTTGTTGTAGGTCCGAAGTCACACTGAGTTCTGACTGGGCAATAAACTTAAATTTCTTTACCAAAGACTATCAGTCAAATAATAAAAATAAATCCTGACGGTTTCTGGTTACCATTGGTGAAATCAGGTATCATTCCAAGTTTTGTCTTTCGAATTTAAGCTCTGATATAGGCTGTGGTAGGATTTTAAACAATGCTTTAGAATCACAGCCCGTGCCTCTGAATTACCCGTCTAATTACATTATCACTCTGATACAGAGTCCTTATTCCCTAATCCATATTCCATAGTCACTGCCAGAGTGAGTTGGAGGGGGAATCAAAATAACTACCAACAGTCAAAAGGATTTTGGGAAAAAAGAGAAAGAGAGATTGAGAGACAATTTCATGTAAGAGCACAGATTGCAGAATGCTGAAATGAAGACATTTCGACAGCATTCTGCAACATGAGCCTGTATTCCCTGGAAAGATATATACAGGCGACATTGGTTTTAGTAAAGATGATGGAGAGTTTTGGATGAGCATTTGTTCTGCAACTTTGTAATTGGGTGTGGGGTCAGCAGAGTCTTCGACTCATTAGGCTTTTTCTAACAATAATTTGTCTCAGTGACATTTTTATTGAGTGTGACGGGGGATTGTCTGTACGAGGCTGAGCTAGTTTCTTGGTGCTATCTTATCGAACTCACCTCATTAACTACCCAGTCAATCTCATAGTGTTCCTGTCACTCAATGCCAACCCGATTCTCCAAACCAACATGGCTGGAGGGACTTACCATTCCAGTGATGCCCCTGGGTATTCCATGATCACTGGCATTTGTGCCATCTTTCAAAATGTTGAACCTCCTCAGTTTGGAGCGACCCTGCACAGTTGACCCCGCGCATGGCAGATAAGGGGAATGAACACAACGATTTTTCATCTCTCTCTCTCTCTGTCCCTCTCTCTCTCTCTCTCCCCCTCTATCTCTCTCCACTTATATTATATCCAAACACAATTGGTAATTCTGGCTCACCCTGTCCCACTTTATTGTATTCAGCCAAACACTGCTTCTAAACACTTGTCCCGTTATGAAATACAATTTCGTGCAGAGAACATTTTTATCCTCAGCTGTTATCTTGACCGTTATTTGAATTGTACCACATTCCTTGTCTTGAATGTTTCTTTTGACCTTTGTCTGTGACTGTTTCTGTCTGTAACAGTTACACTTTCTCCTACTCAGTTTGCTGGACGGCTGATTTGTGACGCAGAGGGAGTACAGCAGAGCAGATTCAATTCCCCACACTGACGGAGGTTACTATGAAGGGGACACTCTCTCAACAATGGGCAATATGGCATGGCCAATCCACTCTAAACTGCACATCTTTGTACTCTGGGAGGAAACTGGATAATTGGGAGGGAACCCACATAGATACGTGGAGAATGTTCAAACTCCACATAGAGTGTCACCTGAGTTTGGAATTGAACAGAGCTTCTTGGTGATGTGAGGCAGCACTGCTAACCACATGTCCATCATACTCCTCAGTTGGTTCTATTAATTACTTGTAGCTGACTAAAGAAATCTAAATTACTTGTTCTGATAACTGAACCAGTCTTAGACCTTTATTATTGGCCATATTACCAACCTGATTACATTTAAAATCTGCTGTGAACAGTAGAGGAGTGGGACTAGAAAGGGAAGCAGAGGCACCCTCGAACCTCAGTCAGAACCGGAGTGGGGAGAAATTCACAAAGTTAGAATCCATTCAAGTGGGAATTCCCTTTCCCAGAAGTTTGGGAGGGCTGAATCAGTACATTATTTTGAGGCTGGCTTAATCTGATTGTCCATAGACAGGTGAATCAGGGATAATGGCGCATGGAGAGAAAAGTGCAGCTGGGCCACAATGAGATGAGCCACGACCTTATTTACTGGTGGAGTAGTGTCAAAGGGCCGAATGGCCCACTGGTGTCCCTCAGCCCTATGTTCTGATGTTCCTTTCAGCCCTTTGGAACCGCTGCACAGGAGCAGATAGAGGCCACGCCGAAAGTTAGGTGTAGTTTGGGAAATGTACTTGGAAAATCCAGGCTGGGTCAGGAAGTGACCACCCCCCCCCCCCCCACCCCAATCACTGTTTCCAGGCTTCCCCTCTCTGTAACTTCTATTCCAGATGTGGGTCATGTTACAGACCCAGATTCGCTGTGCATACAGCCCACATACCCCACACAAGGTCAACTCAAACAAATCTTCTGCTCTCCCTGAATGCAACATTTTACATCATGACTTCCAGGAAAATAACCAGTTATTTTCCAAAAGCATAACATGAGATCGTACGAAATAGGAACAGGAGCGGGCTACTCGACCCCGCAAGCCTGCACTGTCACTCAATAAGCACATGGCTGATTTACTCCAGGGATCAACTCCACTTTCCTGCTAACCCCTTGTATCCCTCAACTCGCAGATATGTCAAAAACCAATCCAGCCCGTCTGTAAATATATCCAGTGTCCCAGCCTCCACACTCTCTGGGTTAGGGAATTCCAGCCATTCACTATCTTCTGAAAGAAGATAATTCTTTACATCTCAGTTTGAAATCAATATTCCTTATTCTGTATCGACATCCCTGAGTTCGAGACTCTGCCCTGGTGTGGAATCACATTCTCAACACCTACCTTGTCAAGCCCCCTCTGTATTTTGTCCGTTTCAGTAATGCCACCCTCATTCATTTACACCACAATGAATAATCGCCTCAGCATTTTTAAAGCATTCAATAAATCAACTCTTGCATCCCAGGAACCAGTCGAATGAACCAACATTTCTGCATCAGCATGCTGACGTTATGTTTCAGATGCAGGAACACTCCAATCCGTTGTACTGTTCCTTTTTTGGGTGTCTTCCCCATTAAATAACAGCCTGCCTTTTGGTTGTCAGTGTCATCTACAAACCTGGATGCATATTGCACTGAGCTCCCGCCGTCAGGCTATCAGTATAGGTTGTGAGCAGCTCTTGCCATCGGACTGATATTTGTGGTACTCTAGAAGATACATTTTTTTCATAAAGGTCGATGAATGCTGACTCTCCGATTTCAAAGTGGTTACCAATTGTCATTCCATGCTAATGCACTATCCGTCATACTTCTGTCTTGTGTAAGAACATTTATTTTGTGATACCTTGTGGAAAATCTCTGGAAAGCCTCATGTCTACCAGTCCCTCTTTATCAAGGCCACTTGTTACATTCTCAGGGATCTCCAGAAAAACGTTGCATGATTTTGCAGGCAAAATATAGTTCGCCTTTAACAAGACCATGCTGACTCTGTGTGAAGTTTTTCTAAATGTCCTGCATTCCCTTCCTTAATGACGGACTCTCACAGATTCGTCGCAATAATTGTTAGGCAAAATGGTTCCTTCTTTCAGTCTCGCTCCTTTCTTGAAGACAGTCGCCATATTTGAGGGTCTCCAGTTTCACTGGATCACTCCTTTAATCCAGAGAATTATGGAATAATTCACACAGAGCCACCAGCCACTTTGTGACCACTTCTTTTAAAACCAGCTATGAATTGCTGATGACCTGTTTACCTTGGTCCTATCTGTTTGAGGAATGCCTTGTTCTTTTTGTTAGAGACAGTTCAAGAATCCCCTCCTATTACCTTTTTTATATATCATTGAAATATTTGCAGCAACTTCACCTGTAAGGAACGATGTAAAATACAGGTGTAAATTATCTATCTGTTCCCTGTCGCCAATTTCCCAGTCACAACCTCCAAATGTCCTCAATATAACTTTATTTTTACCAAAGATCTCACACGCCTCTTGAACTCTTCTTACATACACGGAAAAGCTCGTGCAACTTGTTTTTATATTTCTTGCCAACTTGCTTACATCACATCTTTTCTTTCCCTTTCTTCGCTTTCTATATTCATACAGTCATATCGCACACAAACACAATCGTTGGTCCAACTGTCCATGCCAGTCAGTTTTTCCAATGTAAACTAGTCCCATCTGCTTGCATTGGCCCATACACCTCAAAACGGTTCCCATTCATTTGTTTGTGCAAATGTCTTTTAAATGTTGGAGCTGTACTTGCATCTGCCAGTCTTCCTCTGGCAGTTCATTCCATTAACACATCACCCTCTGTGTAAACGAAACTCCCCCTTCCTTCCTTTCAAATCTTCCCTCTTACACCATAAACCTATGTTCTCTTTGATTTCATTTTCTTATCCTGTGGAAAATACCTTGGCTTTTCACCCTATCCATGACTCCCATTATTTTATAAATTTCTACAATGTCACCCTCAACCTCCTCCACTCCATCTGACACTAACTTCAAGAACAAGCTATTAAACAACAAATTTGAAACAATATTAAAAGCGACTGGTAAACAGCACTCAGCCCAAACTTGATACTGATATTTGTTTTCTCCATGTGACAATACTAAGGCAGCATGAAAATCTTACTAGTGACAATAAAAAGTCAATCACCTGAATTCCTTTGTCTGACGGCGGTGATGATCTCTACAGTGAAAATGTATCTCTAGCCAGATCTGTATAATATCACGTGGTCAACATTCTCCCTCCTCGCCTCCCTATGACCTTGTGTGGCCATGTCTTCTTTATCTTCCACTCAATAGAGAGAACTGATTTCCCCCATTCACATCTTAACTTCAACTCATTTTATATCATCTTCTCGTTCACCACTGCTAAAAGCCTGTTTATCTGTTGTCACGCCTTCTTTTTCCTATCACCTACCCCCCCCCCCACCCCACTCCGACCCTGCCAAGGGAGTAAAATGTCCACTTTCCAATCCTTTACAGTTCTGAATAAGTGTCACACTGGACTTGAAACGCTAACACTCTTTTATGTCTCTGCAGATGCTGCCAGACCTGCTGAGTTTCTCCAGAAATAAGTAGGCACAGAATAGATTTTCAATTTAACAAATAACTGTGGATACCTGGAAATAAAACTACAAGAATTACTGGAGAAACTTGGAAGGGTCACTGCTCCTGAAAAACTAACTCTGCTTTCACGCCACAAGATGCAGCCAGACCTGCGTAGCTTCTTCAGCAATTTCTATTTTTGAACAAGATCCAAAGAAGGGTGTCAAATCTGCTCAAACACCCTGTCCAGCACGGAGCGCCGTACATTGGAAAGTGAACAATAACGCAAAATGCATAAGTTCATTGGCTCTGAAACGACATAAAGCTAGCATCGCAGATACGACAAATCTCTTAATCATGTTCAGGGAGAAAAACAGAGGAAAAAAAACATTCACTTCAAACAAAGAAGATGGTATTACAGGAAAGAAAATGATTCCGAGTAATATGTTAAAGTATAGGAGTAATTTAATATATTAGAGGCGTGACATCAAGGATGGACCCTCAGCAGAATGAGAATAGGAAACTGGAAGTGTTCGCACATTAGAAACCAGGTTAGGTCACTGAGTACGTGGCTGATGGGTGAATGGGTCTCGGTGTGAACTGGGGGAAAGTCAGTAGAATTGGTTTGCAGATATTGCAGCTCACATTGGGTTATCATGTGATGCTGTAGATCTAAGCAGCAGTCGCAGTACAATTGCATTCAATCACAATCCATAACTTATCCCCCAGGATAATCCATCAGTCTATCATTAGAAGAATACAGCGCAGTACAGGCCCTTTGGCCCTCGATGTTGCGCCGATCCAAGCCCACCTAACCTATACTAACCCACTATCCTCCATATACCTATCCAATGCCCGCTTAAATGCCCATAAAGAGGGAGAGTCCACCACTGCTGCTGGCAGGGCATTCCTTGAACTTACGACTCTCTGAGTGAAGAACCTACCCCTAACTTCAGTCCTATATCTACCCCCCCTTAATTTAAAGCTATGCCCCCTTGTAATACCCGACTCCATACGCGGGAAAAGGTTCACACTGTCAACCCTATCTAACCCCCTAATCATCTTCTGGTCAATCTACTATAGGAAGGATGTTATTAAACTGGAGAGGGTTCTGAAAAGGTTTGCCAGGATGTTACCAGGAATGGAGGCTTTGAGTTATAAGGAGAAGCTGGTTAGGCTGGGACTTGTTTCACTGGACCGTAAGAAGTTGAGAGGTGACCTTATTGAGGTTTATAAAATTATGAGGAGCATAGATAAGGTGAATGACAAGGTTCTTTTCCCTAAGATGGGGGAGTTAAAAGCGCGGGGGTGCATTTTTGAGGGGAGAGGAGAAAGATTGAAGAGAGACATAAGATGCAACATTTTTACATAGAGAATGGTTAATGTATGGAATGAACTCTCAGAAAGAGGTGGATGCAGGTGCAGTTACAATGTTTAAAAGATGATTGAATAAATTCATGAATTGAAAAGGTTTGCACAGGAAGGGGGACTAGTTTAGTTTGGGAACATGGTCAGTGTGGACTGGGTTGGGCCAAAGGGCCTGTTTCCATGCTATATGACTCTGTGACACTATGACTCCACATTAATGTGCTACTGATCTACAGACATTACATATTTGGAGTGTACCATTGCACATTGCTTGAGACCCTACACTCATTTAAGGCCTGGTTTGAGCCCCAAGGGACAATACCAATTTTATCCATGCCCAAAATAAACGGTATTTCCAGTGCGAGCAGCAGCGAAGGTAAGACCGTTTGGTTTTAAAAGTGCTTACCAGTAGCGGGCAGCGGTGTTTTCTTTTCTCTTTCACTCTCTCTTCACAGAGCGGGAGCACCAGGGGGAGTGACGACGACCAGAGGGGCAGCCGGGAAGGAAAGCGGTGAGTATTTATACTCACCCTTCGAGGCGGTCAGTCATTTCCAGTGCGAGCAGCAGCGTAGGTAAGACCGTTTGGTTTTAAAAGTGCTTACCGGTAGCGGGCAGCGGTGTTTTTTTTTTCTCTTTCACTCTCTCTTCACAGAAAGAGCGGGAGCACCAGGGGGAGTGACGACGACCAGAGGGGCAGCCGGGAAGGAAAGCGGTGAGTATTTATACTCACCCTTCGAGGCGGTCGGTCATTTCCAGTGCGAGCAGCAGCGAAGGTAAGACCGTTTGGTTTTAAAAGTGCTTACCGGTACGGGCAGCGGTGTTTTTTTTTCTCTTTAACTCTCTTCACAGAAAGAGCGGGAGCACCAGGGGGAAGTGACGACGACCAGAGGGGCAGCCGAGACCCGGAAGCAGTTAGTGTAAGCTTACCTGGGTAGGTTTTTTCCCCCTTTAAAAGCGCGAAGGAGAGGAACCCGAGGCACTACACGGATAGTGCCTCCCACACGCCCTCCTCCTCTAACCTAATAATAACACCTGTTTTGGTAAGTAGGTAAGTGCTGAATTTTGCTTGTTGTATTCTTTAGACCCAGTTTTTTTTAAAATAAAAGTTAGCTTTAGAGGGATGGCAGTGAAGGCAGTGCAATGTTCCTCCTGCAACATGTATGAGGTGAGGGATGCCATCGACGTCCCTGCCGATTACACTTGCAGGAAGTGCACCCATCTCCAGCTCCTCCAAGACCGTGTTAGGGAACTGGAGCTGGAGTTGGATGAACTTCGGATCATTCGGGAGGCAGAGGGGGTCATAGATCAGAGTTATAAGGAAGTAGTAACTCCAAAGATGGCAGATAGATGGGTGACAATGAGGGGGACTGGGAGGAAGCAGCCAGTGCAGGGACCTCCTGCGGCCATCCCCCTCAAGAACAAGTATACCGTCTTGGATACTTGTGGGGGGGATGACTTACCAGGGGTAAGTAACGGGGCCCAGGTCTCTGGCACGGAGCCTGTCCCCGTTACTCAGAAAGGAAGGGTGAAGAAGAGCAGAGCAGTACTAATTGGGGACTCGATAGTTCGGGGCACAGATAGACGGTTTTGTAGGAACGAGAGAGACTCACGTTTGGTATGTTGCCTCCCAGGTGCAAGGGTACGTGATGTCTCTGATCGTGTTTTCCGGGTCCTGGAGGGGGAGGGGGAGCAACCCGAAGTCGTGGTCCACATTGCCACCAACGACATAGGTAGGAGGAGTGCCGAGGATGTTAGACAGGCTTTCAGGGAGCTAGGTTGGAAGCTCAGAGTTAGAACGAACAGAGTTGTTGTCTCTGGTCTGTTACCCGTGCCACGTGATAGAGATTCGAGGAATAGGGAAAGAGAACACTTAAATGCGTGGCTACAGGGATGGTGCAGGAGGGAGGGATTCCGGTTTTTGGATAACTGGGGTTCTTCCTGGGGACGGTGGGACCTCTATAAACAGGATGGTCTACACCTGAAACTGAGGGGCACCAGTATCCTTGGGGGGAGGTTTGCTAGTGCTCTTGGCGGGGGTTTAAACTAACTCTGCAGGGGCATGGGAACCCAGATTGTAGCTACAGGATGCAGGGCCTGGAGTGTAGGGAGGTGAGGAACATGGCATCAATTTCCAAGGAGCGTGTCTGTAAACAGGAAAGTGGCTTGAAGTGTGTATACTTCAATGCAAGAAGTATACGAAATAAGGTAGGTGAACTTGCAGCGTGGGTTGGTACCTGGGACTTCGATGTTGTGGCTATTACGGAGACATGGCTAGAACAGGGACAGGATTGGCTGGTGCAGGTTCCAGGATTTAAATGTTTGAGTAGGGGCAGAGGGGGGGGTAAAAGAGGGGGAGGTGTGGCATTGCTTGTCAAAGATAGTATTACAGAGGTGGAAAGGACGATGGATGAGGACTTGCCATCTGAGGTAGTTTGGGCTGAGGTTAGGAATAGGAAAGGTGAGGTCACCCTGTTAGGAGTATTTTACAGGCCTCCCAATAGTCCTAGAAACGTAGAAGAAAGGATAGGGAAGGTGATTCAGGAGATGAGTGACAGTAATAGGGTGGTTGTTATGGGGGACTTTAACTTTCCTGATATTGATTGGGAAAGCTATAGCTCAAGTTCGTTAGATGGGACAGTGTTTGTTCAATGTGTGCAGGAGAGTTTCCTGACACAATATGTAGACAGGCCAACAAGAGGTGAGGCCATACTGGATTTGGTTCTGGGTAACGAACCAGGCCAGGTGTTAGAATTAAAGGTAGGTGAGCACTTTGGGGATAGTGACCATAATTCGGTAATTTTTACACTCGTGATGGAGAGGGATAAGTGAGGACGACAGGGCAAGAGTTATAGCTGGGG
>NW_025210930.1:19480-21003 GCF_004010195.1 Chiloscyllium plagiosum
CCAAGGATACTGGTGCCCCTCAGGTTCAGGTGTAGACCATCCTGTTTATAGAGGTCCCACCGTCCCCAGAAAGGACCCCAGTTATCCAAAACCCGGAATCCCTCCCTCCTGCACCATCCCTGTAGCCACACATTTAAGTGTTCTCTTTCCCTATTCCTCGAATCTCTATCACGTGGCACGGGTAACAAACCAGAGACAACAACTCTGTTCGTTCTAACTCTGAGCTTCCAACCTAGCTCCCTGAAAGCCTGTCTAACATCCTCGGCACTCCTCCTACCTATGTCATCAAACCGAGTGATGGTTCAGTGACGAGTCTGGGTGAACATGCCAGAATCAGAACCATGTGTATCTAAACCTGATGACAACCCCTTAAAGCTACCGCCCTTGACTGGTTACATTCCAAACAGCAGAACTACCATCTGATGGAGAGGGCGAAATCAGCCCAAGACTAAATATAAGATCGAAGCTCTGCATTCTACCCTCATTCAGTCATCAATGCCGATGGACTATTAAACAACTTACTGGAGGAGAGGATTCCACAAATATCCCCATCCTAAATAACGGAACAGCCCTGAACTTTAGTGTAAATGACAAGGATGTGGTATCTGCATCATCCTGAGCCAGAAGTGTTGAGTGGATAATCCACCTCACCCTCGTCATGACGCCCACAGAATCACAGGTGCCAGTCTTCAACCAATTTGATTTGCTGCCCGTGACATGAAGAAACAGCTGAACACAGTAGATATGACAAAGGCAATGGGCCCTGACAGCATTCCTGCAATGGGACTGAAGACTTGTGCTACACAACAAGCCGTGTCCCTGGGGAAACTGTTTCATTCCAGCTCCAACACTGACATCTCCCTGGCAATGTGGAAAATTACTCAACTATATCCATTGAGTCATAGAGTCATAGCGATGCACAGTATGGAAACAGACGCTTCTATCAAACCCGTTCATGCCGACCAGATATACCAACCCAATCTAGTCCCACCTTCCAGCACCTGACCCATATCCCTCCAAACCCTTCCTATTCATATACCCATCCAAATGCCTCTTAAATGTTGCAACTGCACCAGCCTCCACTACATCCTCTGGTTGCTCATTCCATACACCTACCATCCTCTGCTTGAAATAAGTTGCCCCTTAGGTCTCTTTTATATCTTTGCCCTCTCACCCTAAACCTATGTCCTCTAGTTCTGGACTCCGGGACCCTAGCGGAATCTATTTATCCTATCCATGCCCCTTATGAGTTTATAAACATCTATAAGGTCACCCCTCAGCCTCCGACGCTCCAGGGAAAACAGTCCCAGCCTGTTCAGCCTCTCCCTATAGCTCAAATCCTCCAACCCTGGCAACATCCTTGTAAATCTTTTCTGAACCCTTTCAAGTTTCACAAATTTCCGATAGGAAAGAGACCAGAATTGCACGTAATATTCCAACAGTGGCCTTACCAATGTCCTGTACAGTCGCATACTCAGTCCCATAACAAGGGAAAAACTACAGTCTGACCATTTACTACGCCC
>NW_025210931.1:0-1448 GCF_004010195.1 Chiloscyllium plagiosum
CCACTTCCAAGGAACAATATAACTCCATCCCATACTCTCTCTCTGTTTGATAACACTTCCCAGGGCCCTACCGTTAACTGTGTTAGTCCTCCCTGTTTTTTCTTCACAAAATCCAACACCTGAATTAAACTCCATCTTTCATTCCTTGACCCACTGGTTTAGTTGATCAAGATAAGCTTCAATAACTGTATTTCCTGCCCGCTTTAATACTAATTTTGGTATCCACGAACTCATTAACAATGACTTCTACACTCTGAAACATATCGTGCATATAATTGATGCATTAAAGTGAATCCACCACTGGTCATAGGCTTCCAGGGTGAAGAACAACCATCGCCAACCATCCTCTGTCTCCTGCAGTCAAGGCAATTTTGTGTCCGTTCGGCTAGCTCTCCCTGATCCCATGTGATCTAACCTTACTAACTCGTGTACCACACCCAATCCCGTCAAAGGCCTTGCTGACGTCAGTATAGACAACATTTACTGTTCTGCCTTCATTTATCTTCTCGGTCAACTCTTCAGCAAAACCAATCATGGTTGAGGGACGCTATTTTATCTACACAAAGCTGTGCCGACTATCCCTAATCAATCCTTGCTTTTCCAATTGCATGTAACCCCTGTCCTACAGAATCGCTTCCACATTCTCAATGGTCTTTCGTCAATGGCCTTTTATTCGCCCCCACCCTACAGGATCCCAGCTCATCACCCGTGGCTGTCAGTGAGAGAAATATCTCTTTAAGGGGCCCCACAATTTCTTCCCGCACTTCCCACAACGTCCTGGGATATATTTGATTAGCTCCCAGGGATTTGTCTTTTTTATGCACCTTTTATAAACCCCAGCACCTCTTGTCCTCTAATGTGGACCCTTTTGAATACATCACTGTTTATTTCCCTGACTTCCCAAGTCTTTCTCCACAATAAGTTCAAACGTGAAATTTTTGTTCAGGATCTCACTCATCTCCTGTGGTTCCACACATGGATGGCCTCATTGATCTCTATGAGGTCATATTCTGTCCCTAGTTAATCTTTTGTTGTCAATATTCAAGTCCAATCTCTTTGGATTTTCCTCAGCCTGATTTGCCAAAGCTTTCTGTGCCCTCCTTTGTGCCCTCCTGATTTCCGTCTTCAGTGTATTACTACACCCACAATGTTCTTCAAGGGATTGCCTTAATACAGTTGGCTATATGTGACACGTGCCCCCTTTTTCTTGACTAGAATCTCAATGCCCCCTGTCATCCAGTGTTTCCCACTTGTGTCAGCATTGTCCTGCACACTAATAGGAATATGCTGACCCTGAAATCTCACTTTAGCTCTCTTTTGAAATTTTCCCAGCTGCCTGACGTTCCTTTTCCTGCAAATAGCCTCCACAATCAATTGTTAAAAGCTCTTGACTCATAGCTTCAGGTTTGAGGCAAGGTCAGTTTTGATCTTTAACCTTGTGGATCAGG
>NW_025210931.1:2194-10431 GCF_004010195.1 Chiloscyllium plagiosum
CTTCCATGTGGGCCCTTGTCAAAGGCCTTATTCGATTCCATGTAAACCACATTATCTGCACTGCCCTCATCAACATTTTCAGACACCATTTCAAAAAACTCAACTGAATTCGTAAGGCAGGATCTTCGTCTACTAAATCGATGCTGACTATCCCCAATTTATCCCTGCGTTTTCAATTATTGATTCATTATGTCCCCCAGAATAGTTTCCAATAATTTCCGTATCTCTGCTGTCAGACTATCTGCTCTGTAATTATCTGGCCTATCCCTGCTGCCCTTCCTGAACAAAGGAACCACATTGGCGATCCTCCAGTCATTCGGTCCTTCACCTGTGGCCAGCAAAGTATTAAATATATCCAGCAGCGCCCCAGCATCTCCTCCCTTTCCTCCCATAGCAGCCTGGGATACATTTCATTGGGCACTTGAGATTTGTCGACCTTTATGCCTGTGAAAAAATTAAATAGCTCCTCCTTATTGATCTTACCATGATCCAAATTCTCACCATTCTGACTGAAATCCCCGGCTAGTTCATGCCTTGCTCCTGTGTGAATACAGATGGGAAGTATTCGTGAAGACCTCACCTGCTTCCCCTGGCTCCATGCACAGATTGTCGCTTTGGTTGCTAACAGCCCCCATTCTTTTGCTGGGAATCATCTTTACTCTGAATATAGCCATCAAATATCTTGTGACATTTCCTTAATAGTGTCTGCCAAGGAAGTGTCATGGCCATTGCTTGCTCCTCATTTTTAAGGACCCGCTTGCACTCTATATAATTGTGAAGGGCTTCACCTGATTTTATTGCACTGTATTTTCTTTATCAAACTCACGATATCACTTGATCAGCATTCGCTAGACTTGCTGTCTGTGTCATTTCCTCTTCATGAACACACTGGCCATGAATTCTCACTGTATCTTTAAAATACTGCACTTTCCAAATATAGCCTAACTGCAGGTAGTTCATGCCAGTCTCTGTTTGCCACATCCTGTCTAATTATGGGACACTCAGTTGTGAGGGGGACAGACATGAGACTATGTGGCTGCAGAAGTGACACCAGGGTGGTGTGCTGCCTGCTGGGTACCAGGGTCAAGGGTTTCTCTGAGTCATTACAGAACATTCTGAAGGTGGAGGGTGAATAGCCAGAGGTCATTGTGCACATCAATCCACAAGGCAGAGGTACACAATGGGATGGTATCCTGTGAAATGAGTATCGGGCGTTAGGTAAGAAGTTAAAAAGCAGGACCTCCAGGGTAGTGATCTCCAGATTACTCCCAGTGCCACATACCAGTGAGGATTAAAATAGAAAGATAGGCTGGACGGATGTGTGGCTGAGGAACAGGCGTGGGGGGTCAGGGTTTTCAGTTCTTGGGTCATTGGGATCTCTTCTGGGGTAGAGGTGACCTGAACAAGAGGGAATAGGTTGGACTTGAACCAGAGGGGCACCAGTATCCCCAGTATCCCTTGGGGGGGGGGGGGGGTGTTGGGTGGGAGGGGTTGCGTAGTGGGCTGACCGACAATGCACGAGGCCTGACTGGTAAGGCAAATGAGCTCAGACCATGTATTCGCTCTGCGAACTGCGATATTCCAGCCATAACAGAAACATGGCTGAGATAAGGGCAGAGCTGAAAATGTGTTGCTGGAAAAGCGCAGCAGGTCAGGCAGCATCCAATGTGCAGGAGAATCGACGTTTCGCGCATGAGCCCTTCTTCAGGAATCTTTCTTCAGGATAAGGGCAGGACCAGCAGCTTAGTGTTTTCTTCAGGAATCCTTCTTCAGGATAAGGGCAGGACCGGCAGCTTAGTGTTCCAGGATACAGAAACTACCGGCGGGAGAGAAGGACAAGTAAGTGAGGGGGGTGGAGTTGTCCTTTTGATATGGGAGGACAAGACAACAGTGTTTAGTGAGGATACACTTAAAGGATCATCAAATGCGGCCATATATTTAGACGTTAGAAACAAAAAGGGGGATGGTAAGTCTGCTGGAATGGTGTTTTTGACCCCTAAATAGCCAGCAGATATGTGCAGAGCAGATATGTAGAGAGGTTGCAGTGACCGATAGGAATATTTAATAGAGTTGTATTGGTTTGAGTTTAATTTCCCCTGGATTTACTGGGCCACCCATAGTACAAAAAGGCCTGGATGGGGTGTAATTTGTCAAATGTGGCCAAGAACGTTTCTCAAATCAATATGTCGAGGGTTGAACTCGACTCAGGCGGGTCAAGGTCTAGCAAGTGAATGAAGTGTCAGTCAGAAAGCACTTTGGGTCCAGTGACCACAACTGTCTACGTTTTAACATAGCTATGGAAAAATATCAGACAGGTCGATAGATTAAAGTGTTTAACTGGAGCAGGGCCAGTTTTGGGATAAATTAGGCAGGATCGAGCAGTTGTTGATTGTGTGAATTAAAAATTACACAACACCAGGTTATCGTTTCGAAGCGCAGGTGATCATTCTAAAAGATGAAAGGCTTAAACTAAATTTGTTGATATTACATTCTATTACATTGCTTTCCTGTTTCAATAAATTCTTTGTCTTATAATTGTGCTGCACAACCGCCTGATGAAGGAGCAGCGCTCTGAAACCTAGTGCCTCCAAATGAACCTGCTGGACTGCAAGCTGGTGTTGTGTCTTTTAACTTTGTACACCCCTGTTCAACACAGGCTCGTCCACATCATGACTGTCGTCGATTGGGTGAGTCTGTTTGAAGGAAAAGCAACAACAACAGGCAAAAGCATGATCTCAAAGTTCTAGGGCCAATATGTCACTGTTAGAGTGAAGGGAAAAGCGGGCAGGTTTAGGGATGTCTGGCTGATGAGGGACATTGAGGCTTTGTCCGGAAAATGAAGAAGCATACAGTGGATCTCAGCTATCCGTATCTTCTTCCAGCCCAAAAGACACGATCAATCTGTGGAGATCTTATAATCTCTCAGGTCCTTGCAGCACTCCCGATCTGCAGAACTCACTCCAATGCCTGTTACTCTCCTGCTCCAGTTCTGAAAAGACTCGCTATCTGTGTAACATCCTCCCGTGGCTATCTACCCCCCTGTCAATGTAAATTCCTCCAGTTTCTCCATCTATCTCCTCATTTCCATAACCTTCTCCAGCTCTTACACTCCATCTGTGTAAACGTCACACTCCCTACAACCCTTCCCACTTTGACCAAACTGGAGGAGGTTACAAATGCTCCCTTACCTATGAAACTGTCTTCAACCTAAATTGCTGTGCTGAAATCCTGAAATATCTGCCCAATTCCACACCCTCCATATGTAAATCATCTCCAGAACCTAAGCCTTTCTATATCTATAAACATCTTCAGTCACAACTGCTCTTCATATATCTATTTTTCTTCCAATCTATCTGTAACACCCGGTGGCTCTCTGGTCCTCCCTTCCTGTGAAACCACCTCCAGTCCCCACATCCCATCCAATCTGGGTCCTCTGCTCCAGATCAGACCATTGCTGTCTCTGTTACCTCTGACAATCATCGCAAACCCTTCCTATTTGTATATCTTCATTCGGATCCCTTCCTCTCCAATTTTCTGTAACCCTTCCTATTTGGAACATAGAACACTTCTACACAGTAAAGGCCCTTCGGCCCTCAAAGTTGTGCTGACCTTTTATCCTACTATAAGATCAAACTAACCAACATACCCTACATTTAACTATCATCCAGGTGCCTATCCAAGTCTGACTTAAATGTCCCTAATGCATCTGACTCTATTACCACTGTTGGCAGTGCATTCCACGCACCCACCACCCTCTGTGTACAGCACTACCTCTGACATCTCCATGAAACATCCTCCAATCACCTTCAATTTATTCCCCGCATTATAGCCATTTTTCACAATGGGAAAGGTCTCTGTCTATCCACTCTGTCTATGCCTGTCATCATCTCGTGCACCTCCAACAAGTCACCTCTCATCCTTTTTCATTCCAATGAGAAAAGCCTGATCTCGCACACTCTGTCTTCGAAAGACATGCCCTCCAGTACAGGCAGCATCCTGATAAATCTCCTCTGTAACCTCACTAAAACTTCCACAACTTTCTGATAATGAGGGAACCAGAACTGAACACAGTATACCAAGTGTTGTCTAACTAGGACTCGATAGAGTTGCAGCTGACCTCATGGTTCTTAAACTCAATCACCCTTCTAATGAAAGCCAATACATCATATACATTCTGAACAAGGCTATCAAATTGAATGGCAACTTTGAGAGATCTATGGTCTTTGAACTCAATATTCTTCTGTTCCTCCACACTGTCAAGAATCCTGATGTTTTCCTGTAAAGTTTGTCTGTGGAATCCTTCAATCTTAAACCCTCCCTATCTTGGCAACATTCTCCAAACCCTACAGCACTTATAAACTGTGAAACCTTTTCAAGTCCTGATAATCCACCTCAGCTCTGAAATTTCTTATATTAGCATGCAACCCTCAGAATTACTGAAGTTTCTTTTTGCTATTGCAATATTCCTAATATCTGCAAAATTCTTCTGTCCTGATATCCCTCACTATCTCTGTAACTGCCACCGTCCTTCAGTATCCTTCTGGGGAACATTGCAGAGGAAGGAAGGGTTGTAGAGCCCAGGTCATTTTACGGAGGTAGGAAGAGCTGTAGAACCTGTAGGATGGTACAAATGTAGGAATGGATGTCAATCCTACAGGAGGTTAGAGGGAACGGGATTCTTAGAGCCTGCAGGAGTAACCGGGAATGGGTTGTTGAACCTGCAGGATGTTTAAATTTGAATGTCTTACTGTTTTTGATCGGACTATTGGGCTGATCTCGCTGTCCTATTTATACAAATATTGGCCAGAATGGCTAAGCACAGCTTTAGGTTCCCAGGCTGGGAGATGTGATCTCAGATGTGAATCTATTTGCTGTTCTGACTGTGTCCCTGACAGTGACCTAGTGCTGCTCTGGTACAAAGCACTCTCCGTGCATGTGGTAACCTCCAGGTCTATGTGACTGAGCAGAGTTCACCTCATCAAAGTCTTCATTTGGAATGTTCTTTTTCCCCCATTCTTTTCAAGTGGCAGTTTTGCGAGATGCAGGAATCGGGGATTTTCCATTTTGAGAGAATGAACGCTTTATCATTGGGAATTGAGAAGACTTCCGAAATAGGATAACTGCAGTCCCAAGACAGGAGACGTATGACTGTTAGGGAAAAAAAGAAAGGTTGGTAGGTGTGGAGAACGCTGAACGATTAGAGAAACTGAGGTTTTAGTTAGAAAAAGGAGCATATGTCAGGTATAGACAGGAGAGATAGTGTGAATCCTTAGAGTGGAAAGGCAGTAGGAATATAATAAAGAGGTAAATCAGGACAGCAAAAAAGGGACATAAAATAGCTTTGGCAAATAGAGTTAAGGAGAATCCAAAGGGTTTTTATAAATACATAAAGGAAAAAATGGTAACTAGGGAGAAAATAGGGTCCTCGAAGTTCACTAAGGCACGTAGAGCTGCAGGAGATGGGGAAATACTAAACAAGCATTTTACATCAGTATTTACTGCAGAGAAGGACATGGAAGATATAGAATGTTGGGAAATAAATGGTGACATCTTGAAAAGTGTCCACATTACAGAGGAGTAGGTACTGGATGTCTTGAAGTGTAGAAAGGTTGATAAATCCCCAGGACCTTATCAGGTGTACCATAGAACTCTGTGGGAAGCTAGGGAAGTGATTGCTGGGCCTCTTGCTGAGATATTTGTGTCATCGATAATCACAGATGAGATGCCAGAAGGCTGGAAGTTGGCTAACGTGGAGCCACTATTTAAGAAAGGTGGTAAGGAAAAGCCAGGGAACGGCAGGCCGGTTCGCCTAACATCAGTGTTGGGCACGTTGAAGGAGGGAATCCTGAGGGATAGGATTTGCATGTGTTTGGAAAGGCAGTTCTAATTATGGATGGTCGTCATAGCTTTGTACGCGGGAAATCATGTCTCAAGAAATTGATTGATTTTTTTGAAGAAGTAACAAAAAGGATTGATGGGGGCAAAGCGGTGGATGTGACCGATATGGTCTTCACGAAGGTGTTCGAAAAGCTTCCCCATGGGAGATTGGGGAGCAAGCTTACATCGCATGGAATAAAGGGAGAACTGGCTATTTGGATACAGGATGGCTCGAAGATGGGGGTGGAGGGTTGCTTTTCAGACTGGAGATCTGTGAAGTGGTGTGCCACAACGATCAATGCTGGAGCTACTATTTTCATTATATATACAAATTATTTGGATGTGAACATAGGAGGTATAGTTAGTAAGTTTACAGTTGACACCAAAATTGCAGGTGTTGTGCACAGTGAAAAACATTACCTCAGATTACATTGGGTTCGTGATCAGATGGGCCAATTGTCTGAGGAGTGGCAGATAGAGTTTACTTTAGATAAATGTGAGATGCTACATTTTGGAAAAATACATCTTAACAGGACTTATGCATTTAATGGTAAGGTCCTCGGAAAAAAGGGACCTTAGAGTGCAGGTTCATAGTTGCTTGAAAGGAGAACCGCCGGTAGATAGGATAGTGAGAAGGTGTTTGGTATGCTTACATTTACTGATCAGAGCATTGAGTAGTGGAGTTGGGAGGTCATGTTGCGACTGTCCAGGACATTGGATAAGCCACTTTTGGAATATTGCGTGCAATTCTTGGCTTCCCCCTAACGGAAGGATGTTGTGTAAATTGAAAGGGTTCAGAAAAGATTTACAAGGATGTTGCCAGGATTGGAAGATTTGAGCTACAGGGAGAGGTTGAATGGGTTGGGGCTATTTTCCCTGTGATGTCTGACGCTGAGGGGTGGCCATGTAAAGGTTTATAAAATCAAGAGAGACATGGGTAGATATAACGACAAGGGCTTTTCCCTGAGGTACTAGAATCCAGAACTGGAGGGCCTAGGTTCAGGGTGAGAGGGGAAAGATATAAAAGGAACCTAAGGGACAACTTTTTCAGGCAGAAGGTGGTGCATGTATGGAATGAACTGCCAGAGGAAGTGGTGGAGGATGGTACAATTACTGCATTTAAAAGGCATGTGGATGGGTATGCGAACAGGAAGGACTGAGAGGGATTTGGGCCAAGTGCTGACAAATGAGATGAGATTGAGTTAGGATATGTGAGTGGCACGGACAGTTGGACCGAAGGGTCTGTTTCTGTGCAGTCCATCTCTATTACTGTAAATGCTTTCCACTGTCCATTTCCAGCCATACACTTCACTGTTTCCCCTCTTTACCTTGGTCAGTCCTCTCAAACACGCGTAAATGCCTTTGGTTGTGATTGTAGGGTGTGCTTTATGGTCACTTTAAAAATCCATCATCTCACTGAATTCCACTACACTACAATTTCCCAGAGGATATCTCAGTGTGACATTACTCCTTCACTCAGCGTCATCACCCAATGGTCGATCTGAGATAGTCGCATCCCTGGCCATTTACACAATGTGTTCTTCAAAGAAACACTGACACAAACATTCAAACAGGATTTTGGAGAACATCACTTTTGCCAATGTGACTGTCCCAGATGACACAAAGACTGAAGTCTCCCAAAATTATTACAGTGCCTTTGCATTACAGAGGAAATCTGTCGACAACAGATTTCCTTTCTTAAAGGATATTGAGCAGTCAGATGAGTATATCGGACACTGACATTAAATTCTGGGTGAACAGTCTGGTGAGAATAACACGAGGCCATCACCTCTCCCACTCGTAGCTCAACCATCACTGAGTACTGATCCATTAATCAAAGCCCTTTCATCATGACCATTGATTGATTCTGAAACTTTCCAGCACTCTGCTGATATCACTCACTCTCTCTCCATGTGGTATCCCTCACTGTGTGGGTCTAATTGCTGCCTCTGTCAGCGCCTCTCGCTGTTGCAGCTACTCCAGATCCTGAGCCAACAGAATTCTCCACTGCAGAGAGACGAGGCAGCACAGGCCAGGCATGGAGACTGGGGTTTTCCAGATAACTGTGGGACTCCATGCCATTCTCCATGTGTATCCCTCACGGCATCAAACTAATTTCCCATTTTGTCTATTTCTCGGTCTCCTGTAGGCAATCAGGATGTTCTTGTCTTAGCCGAATTCCTAACTCCTGTCTCATTTATGACCACATCAAACATGGTTGGTCAGCCAGAGACAGATAGAGAGGGAGACCTGGAGCCGTCAGTAAATCCTGCAGCCAGTAAGATCACTCACAGTAAACAGCACAGGGAGGAGTTAGTGGCCTACTGTATTTACAGCTGGTAGACAGGACATAGGTACAA
>NW_025210931.1:19087-21006 GCF_004010195.1 Chiloscyllium plagiosum
GTGCTCCGCGGTATCGGTGAGTGAGGACTGTGCTCCGCGGTATCGGTGAGTGAGGACAGGGCTCCGCGGTATCGGTGAGTGAGGACAGGGCTCCGCGGTATCGGTGAGTGAGGACAGGGCTCCGCGGTATCGGTGAGTGAGGACAGGGCTCCGCGGTATCGGTGAGTGAGGACAGGGCTCCGCGGTATCGGTGAGTGAGGACAGGGCTCCGCGGTATCGGTGAGTGAGGACAGGGCTCCGCGGTATCTGTGAGTGAGGACAGGACTCCGCGGTATCTGTGAGTGAGGACTGGGCTCTGCGGTATCGGTGAGGGAGGAAAGGACTCCACGGTATCTGTGAGTGAGGACAGGGCTCCACGGTATCGGTGAGTGAGGACAGGACTCTGCGGTGTCGGTTAGTGAGGACAGGGCTCCGCGGTATTGGTGAGTGAGGACAGGACTGCGCGGTGTCAGTGAATTAGGAAAGGACTCCGCGGTGTCAGTGAGTGAGGACAGTACTCCGCGGTATCGGTGAGTGAGGACTGGGCTCTGCGGTATCGGTGAGTGAGGACAGGACTCCGCGGTATCGGTGAGTGAGGACAGGGCTCCGCGGTATCGGTGAGTGAGGACAGGGCTCCGCGGTATCGGTGAGTGAGGACAGGGCTCCGCGGTATCTGTGAGTGAGGACAGGGCTCCGCGGTATCGGTGTGTGAGGACCCGATTCAAAAGTGCAGACAGCACAAGGGTATAAACAGAGTGAGTTGGTGAGAATCTCTCCCCCCTTAATCCAGTGCTCTCCTCAACACAGGAGCATCAAGTGAGGGATCGAAGGATTTGCTGAATCCTCTGCGTCCTTAGTGTCTCATACATATCGCCCAAATCATTTGTTCAGACAAATTCAGCAAATTTGAAATGTCTCTGATGATTAGGTTGTCATAACAGGAGGGTGGTATTGAGCTCAAACTTGATGTCTCATGCATGTGAATAACTTCCTTCCATACATTGTCCGTTTCACTCAGCAATAATGGCCACTTGGATGGGATAGAGTCATAAAATCATACAGTGCGGAGTCGGCCCCTTGGCATATCCAGTCAGTACATCCAGTCATACACTTAGTCTACACTGGTCCCACTTCATCCATCACCTTGAAAGTGATGACATTTCAGCTGCTCATCCACATCATATTTAAACGTTGTGAGGTTCCTGCCTCCCCTCCCCTCCCAGGCAGTATATTCCCGAAGTCCACCACTGTCAGGGTGGAAACAGTCTTTCCTCAAATACCTTGGAACCCATCTGCCTTACATCCTGGGAGTCTATTAAGTAGCAGTTAAGGATTTGGGACATTTGTCTGAAACAATAACCCTGAACGAAACTATCTTTAAAATATGCCATGCGTAATGATATTTTGTTGTGGGCGGAGTAAATTGATAAGGCCTTGAATTATTTACAAAGCCACAAAAGCTGCATCGTCCCTTCAAAGCAGCTCCTCCATTAGCAGTAATTGTTGTCCATGAATTTCCAAACCGCTGGAATATTTCCTCACATTTTCTATCCAGGAGAGGAGAGGTACTCAAGGCTGACAGCTGCTAACGTCAGCCACAGGCTGAATAATCAGCATCATGCAAGCAGCTCTGTGAAGAATGTGTTTATTCAATTGCTTTATTCTGCGTGTTTATGGGGAAATATGTTTCCATGAAGTAATAATTATGGCACAGTAAATATGGTGAGTATATTTTCCATTTGACAAGAATCATTTTCCTCGGATCTCTCTTATGTAATCATTCATCATTACAATGTGACAGCATGCCATTCCTTACTGATTCAGATCTCTGTCTCTCTCTCTCTCTTGTTTGCAGCAGCACCACTTTCAAGCATCTGGATATCCCACCTGCAATAATTCCGTTTTGAAGAGTATTTTCCTGTTCACACCAATGGAATTTT
>NW_025210932.1:0-448 GCF_004010195.1 Chiloscyllium plagiosum
ACTAAACTCCTCCCACTTGGCTGCGCTTGGCCCATATCCCTCCAAACCTCTTAAACTCATGATTTGGAGATGCCGGTGTTGGACTGGGGTGTACAAAGTTAAAAAATCACACCACACCAGGTTATAGTCCAACAGGTTTCATTGTCACCTGATGAAGGAGCAGCGCTCCGAAAGCTAGTGCTCCCAATTAAACCTGTTGGACTGTAACCTGGTGTCGTGAGATGTTTCACTTCTTTTATTCATGTATTTTGACAAACAGCGTGTAAATGCTGTAACTGTACCCATGTCCACAGAGCAAGGTTCAGGTACACACACACACACAGCAAGGTTCAGGTCCACACACACACAGAGCAAGGTTCAGGTACACAAACACACACACAGAGCAAGGTTCAGGTATACACACACACACACACACACACACACACACACACAGAGCAAGGTTCAGGTA
>NW_025210932.1:614-3840 GCF_004010195.1 Chiloscyllium plagiosum
TTAAGGGGTAACTTTACAGAGGTTTATAAAATCATGAGGGGTACAGAGAAGCTGAAGGGCTGATGTCTTTTCCCTAGAATTGGGGATTCAAACTGAGGGATATTTTAAGACGCGAGGAAAAAGATTTATAGAAGTCATGAGAGGTAATTATTTTAGACAGAAGCTGGCTTGTGTGTGGAATGAACTCCCAGAGCAAGTGGTGAAAGCAGGGACAGTTACAACGTTTAAAGGACATTTAGATCAGTACATGGATAAGACATCAGTTTGGATTGTGCTGTGAGCAGCTGCCCTCTCCCTCCCCATCTCTGAATGTATCCCTGTTGGTTTTCACCCTCTGCCAATGCCTGTGCAGTGGCGTGGAGGGGCCAGCAGATGGTGGCATTGCATCACTTTAAGCACCACAGAGACTGCCAGACCTGCCCCACACAGAGACGCACAGAGACACACACGGGAACAGTTAGTGCACTGCGTGAAGCTCATCTGGTAACTTAAACTAAACATAAAGAAATGCTCAATTCGCCTTGTAAACTGTTAAAATATGAGGGACAGAGAACACCCAAATCCCACTGTTTAAATAAAAACATCAATGTATGTTTTAACTCTGAAAGTGAACATTTTACATCAGAAATCCACAACTCTGGGGTCCCCTTTCTCTTAACTGCTTATTACCCGACTCCAGCTCTATTGCAATATATTGTTTCTGGGTCTGCCATCCTCTCGTACCACAGGTGCTTGTAAGCTCTCAGTTTAGAACAGCGTTCACCCTCGCTTAAAGGTACAGGACATAATTTCAAATTCATCACATTATACCCTGATGAATATCGATAAGTGGAACCTATTCGGATTTCTCTTGCGCTGTGGTTTGTCAATATTTCATCTACTCTGTCTCGTATATGTCAGGATTTTTGTTGTTCCATTGACAGCAGTATTTCACTTGGCCACACTCGTGTATGTGGGGCAGGATTTCAGTTGTTTCATGGGGACTGTGACGCTATGACAATCTCAATGCTTGGAGATGGCACCGAACCTGGAAGAATTGTAAAGTCTAAAGTAACAGGACAGTGACACGCTGGTGTTGTGTTCAGTTATAAGGCAGTTGGTGATCAATGCAGAGCAGTGTGAGGTGATGGACTGTGGTAGGAAGGACATTGAAAGGCAGTTTAATACAGGCCGTACCGTTATAAAGGAGGTGCAGAAGCAGACGGCCCTTGGTGTATATGAACATAGATTGTAGATGATGTCAGTACAAGTGGGGAGAGCAGTAACTATCACAGATTAGTTTCAGTATCTGAGCTGTTTACAGGGGGAGGTGTAGGAGGGAGCCTCTGTGCTCCTTTCCTGGAAGGTGGTGGTGACGATGTGTTGTGAGCCCTCCCTCCTGCCCACCGAGACCGTGGGGATTCCATTTGTACCAGTTCGACACAAAAGGGAGATGGCATCAGGGCCACGGCTTCTAAGTTATGCCGGGGGGGAAACGGAGCTGCCAGTGGGTTTAAAGTGAGAATTGCCCTTCACTGAACATTGCTCCTTACTCGGTCGCTGGGACATAGATGTTTCAGAATCTCCACACAAGGCGTCCCGGTCCTCTCCGGCTCGAAACAGGGTCCTCCCCACATGGCGGGGGAGGGGGTGAGGGAACGGATATCGGGTACTCCACCACCCGGCTTGGCCATTTCTGTCCTATTCCAGGCTGTTTCTCCTGGAATGGGGGACATGGAGAAAGACATGTCGGCGAGATCAGGGAGAATCCCACGATATTCTATACGGACAAGTAGAACAGAATAATCAGCAGTTAGTGTCCATTAGGAAACAAAGTGGAGGGAGGGAGGGAGAGAGAGAGAGGGGGATAAAGAGCGGGAGGGAGAGAGAGAGAGAGCGAGGGGATAGAGAGCGGGAGAGAGAGAGGGAGAGAGAGAGAGAGAGCACGGAGGGGTGGGAAGGTGTTATACAGTGAGTGTGAGGGAGCAGAGCGAACATGGTGAGCCTTATCCTGACAGAATGGGGAAGGTTATTGATGCTTGTCCTGTATTGCTGGGCATTTCTTCAAACCGCAGATACTGCACTGAGCTGGGTGGTGAGCTCAGACCATGCTCGGTGGGTCTGGTGTTGTGGCCCCCTCTGGGAAGAGAATGGTCCCCCTCTGTACCAGCCCAGCCACCAAGGCCTCCGTGCCCCTGTCGACAAACCGTGGTGTAATTACCCTTTATCTGCCATGCTCTGGGTAAAATGTGCAGGGCAGCTCCAAACTGAGAAAGCTCAACCGCGAGGCCCTTGGCCTTTTAAAGATGGCACCAGTGTCAGGGACCAAGGAATATCCAGTGGTATCCGGGCGATAGTGAGTACCTCCAGCCATGATGGGTGGAAGAGTCGGGCTGGTATTGAATGAGTGGGACACCATGGGGTGGGGTGGGTCGTTAATGAGATGAGTTTGATACGTTAGCACCAGGAAAATATCTCAGCCTCGTGCAGACAACCCCTCTGTCACACGCAATGCAAATGGCACTGAGACAGTTTTTTGTTTGATTCAGCCCAGTGAGTCATAGATCCTGTTGAAACCACTCCCGTTTACAAAGCTGTAGAACAAATGCTCAAATATCCCATTTTCCCATCTTTCCTGGGAAGACTGGCTCATGTTACAGGATGCTATCGAAGTGTCTACACTTCAGAATTCTGAAACCTGGGAATACATCCTTCCATGACACTGTCTATCAGTATCCCCCATCTTTGTCAATTTCACAAATCCCTTACATGTGACGGTAGTTAAACTGATTCCACCGCCATCTCTCTCTCTGTGACAGTGATGTTCACAACCACAGCACCCCCTTGTCAGGGCACAATGCATATATGGAGAGGTAAAGCTGGTGGGAGCTGCACATCCTGTCACTTCCAGCACGGGATGCAAGAATACCCACGATGGGCAACGAACTAATACAGTGTTCCCGAGCAATGCACTGGGGTGGGGTACATAGTCCTACAGGCAGGGAGGGTGACTGCTCCTGGTTTACAGATCAATGCACTGGGGTGGTGTACGCAGTCCTACATACTGGGTGGGGAACTGCTCCTGATTTACAGATCAATGCACTGGGGTGGGGTACACAGTCCTACATGCTGGGATGGTATCTGCTCCTGGTTTACAGATCAATGCACTGGGGCGGGGTACACAGTCCTACATGCTGGGTGGAATAACTGCTCCTGGTTTACAGATCAATGCACTGGCGTGGTGTAC
>NW_025210932.1:4733-11728 GCF_004010195.1 Chiloscyllium plagiosum
ATCTGCTCCTGGTTTACAGATCAATGCACTGGGGTGGGGTACACAGTCCTACATGCTGGGTGGAATAACAACTCCTGGTTTACAGATCAATGCACAGGCGAAGTGTACACGTTCCTACATTCTGGGAGGGCAATTGATCTTGGTTTACAGATCAATGCAGTGGTGTGGTGTACACAGTCCTACATGCTGGGAGGGTAACTGCTGCTGGTTTTCAGATCAATGCACTGGGGTGTTGTATCCAGTCCTGCAAGCGGGGAGGGTAACTGCTCCTGGATTTCAGATCAATGCACTGGGGTGGTGTAAACAATCCTACAAACTGGGTGGCGAACTCCTCCTGATTTACAGATCAACGCACTGGGGTGGGGTACACAGTCTGACATGCTGGGATGTGATCTGCTCCTGGTTTATAGATAAATGCACTGTGGTGGGGTACACAGTCCTCCATGCAGGGCGGGTAAGTGCTCCTGGTTTTCAGATCAATGCACTGGGGTGGTCTACACAGTCCTACATGCTGCGAGGGTAACTGCTCCTAGTTTACAGATCAACGCACTGGGGTGGTCTACACAGTCCTACATGCTGGGTGGGGAACTGCTGCTGGTTTTCAGATCAATGCACTGGGGTGCTCTATACAGTCCTGCAAGCGGGGAGGGTAACTGCTCCTGGTTGACAGATCAATTCACTGTGTCGATGTACTCAGTCCTACATTCTGGGAGGGCAATTGATCTTGGTTTACAGATCAATGCAGTGGTGTGGTGTACACAGTCCTACATGCTGGGAGGCTAACTGCTGCTGGTTTTCAGATCAATGCACTGGGGTGCTGTATACAGTCCTGCAAGCGGGGAGGGAAACTGCTCCTGGATTTCAGATCAATGCACTGGGGTGGTGTAAACAATCCTACATACTGGGTGGCGAACTGCTCCTGATTTACAGATCAACGCACTGGGGTGGTGTACACAGCCGTACATGCTGGTTGGATAACTGCTTTTGGTCCTCAGATTAATGCAATGGGGTGCAGTACACAGTCCTACATGCTGGGTGGGGAACTGCTTCTGATTTACAGATCCATGCACTGTGTTGGTGTACTCAGTCCTTCATGCTGGGAGGGTAACTGCTCCTGGTTTACAGATCAAAACACTGGGGTGGGGTACACAGTCTGACATGCTGGGATGTGATCTGCTCCCGGTTTATAGATAAATGCACTGTGGTGGGTACACAGTCCTCCATGCAGGGCGGGTAAGTGCTCCTGGTGTTCAGATCAATGCACTGGGGTGGTGTACACAGTCCTACATGCTGGGAGGGTAATTTTTCTGGTTTACAGATCATTGCACTGGGGTAATGTATGCAGACCTACATGCAGGGAGGGATGCTGCTCCTGGTTTACAGATCGATGCACTGCGTTGTTGTACAAGGTCCTACATGCTGGGACGGTAACTGCTCCTGATTTACAGATCAATGCACTGGGGTGGGGGACACAGTCCTACAATCTGGAAGGGTAACTGTTCCTGGTTTACAGATCAATGCACTGGGGCGGTGTACACAGTCCTCCATGCTGGGGGATAACTGCTCCTGGTTTACAGTTCATTGCACTGGGTTGGTGTACACAGTCGTAGACGGTAGGAGGGTAAATGCTCCAGATGCACAGATCAAAGCAGTGGGGTTGGGAACACAGTCCTACATGAGGGTGGCTAACTGCTCCTGGCTGAGAGATCAATGCACTGGGTTGGTGTACACTGTCGTACATTCTTGGTGGGGAACTGTTCCTGGTTTACAGATCAGTGCACTGGGGTGGTGTACACAGTCCTACATGTTGGGAGGGAAATTCTTCCAGGTTTACAGTTCATTGCACTGTGGTAATATATGCAGACCTACATGCTGGGAGGGTAAATGCTACTGTTTTTCAGATCAATGCCCGAAGAGTGTGGTAAACTGTCCAACATGCTCGGAAGGTAACTGTTCCTGGTTTACAGATCAATGCACTGAGGCGGTGTAAACAGCCCTACATGTTGGGATGGTAACTGTTCCTGGTTTACAGATCACTGCACTCGGGTGGTGTACACAGTCCTTCATGCTGGGAGGATAACTGTTCCTGGTTGACAGATAATGCACTGGAGAGGGGTACACAGTCCTAAATGCTGGGACGCTAACTGCTCCTGGTTTCCAGATCAATGCACTGGGGTTGTGTACACAGTCCTACGTGCTGGGAGGGTGACTGCTCCTGGTTTACAGATCAATGCACTGGGGTGCTGTACACAGTCCTACATACTGGGTGGGGAACTGCTCTGATTTACATGTCAAAATACTGGGGTGGTGTACAAAGTCCTACATGATGGGAGGGTAACTGCTCCTGGTATACAGATCAATGAACTGGGGTTGAATACACAGTCCTACATGCTGGGATGGTATCTGCTCCTGGTTTACAGATCAATGCACTGGGGTGGGGTACACAGTCCTACATGCTGCGTGGAATAACTGCTCCTGGTTTACAGATCAATGCACTGGCGTGGTGTACACAGTCCTACATGCTGGGAATGTAACTGCTCCTGGTTTTCAGATCAATGCACTGTGTCGATGTTCTCAGTCCTACATTCTGGGAGAGCAATTGATCTTGGTTTACAGATCAATGCAGTGGTGTGGTGTACACAGTCCTACATGCCGGGTGGAATAACTGCTCCTGGTTTACAGATCAATGCACTGGCGTGGTGTACACAGTCCGACATGCTGGGAGTGTAACTGCTCCTGGTTTTCAGATCAATGCACTGTGTCGATGTACTCAGTCCTACATTCTGGGAGGGCAATTGATCTTGGTTTACAGATCAATGCAGTGGTGTGGTGTACACAGTCCTACATGCTAGGTGGAATAACTGCTCTACATACTGGGTGGCGAACTGCTCCTGATTTACAGATCAAAACACTGGGGTGGGGTACACAGTCTTACATGCTGGGAT
Organism: Chiloscyllium plagiosum; assembly: GCF_004010195.1. Lineage (NCBI taxonomy): Eukaryota > Metazoa > Chordata > Chondrichthyes > Orectolobiformes > Hemiscylliidae > Chiloscyllium > Chiloscyllium plagiosum. The sequence goes on from NW_025210932.1 coordinate 7,679, forward strand.
GTGATCTGCTCCTGGTTTACAGATAAATGCACTGTATTGGGGTACACAGTCCTCCATGCAGGGCGGGTAAGTGCTCCTGGTTTTCAGATCAATGCACTGGGGTGGTCGGCAAAGTCCTACATGCTGCGAGGGTAACTGCTCCTAGTTTACAGATCAACGCACTGGGGCGGTGTACGCAGTCTTACATGCTGCGAGGGTAACTGCTCACGGTTTACAGATCAACGCACTGGGATGGTGTACACAGTCCTACATGCTGGTTGGTTAACTGCTTTTGGTCTACAGATTAATGCAATGGGGTGCTGTACACGGTCCTACATGCTGGGTGGGGAACTGCTCCTGATTTACAGATCAAAACACTTGGGTGGTGTACAAAGTCCTACATGCTGGGAGGGTAACTGCTCCTGGTTGACAGATCAATACACTGGCATGGTGTACACAGTCCTACATGCTGGGAGTGTAACTGTTCCTGGTTTTCAGATCAATGCACTGTGTCGATGTACTCAATCCTACATTCTGGGAGGGCAATTGATCTTGGTTTACAGATCAATGCAGTGGTGTGGTGTACACAGTCCTACATGCTGGGAGGCTAACTGCTGCTGGTTTTCAGATCAATGCACTGGGGTGTTGTATACAGTCCTGCAAGCGGGGAGGGTAACTGCTCCTGGATTTCAGATCAATGCACTGGGGTGGTGTAAACAATCCTACATACTGGGTGGCGAACTGCTCCTGATTTCCAGATCAACGCACTGGGGTGGTGTACACAGTCCTACATGCTGGGTGGGCAACTGCTTTTGGTCTACAGATTAATGCAATGAGTTGCTGTACACAGTCCTACATGCTGGGTGGGGAAATGCTCCTGATTTACAGATCAAAACACTGGGATGGTGTACAAAGTCCTACATGCTGGGAGGGTAATTGCTCCTGGTTTACAGATCAATGCACTGTGTTGGTGTTCTCAGTCCTACATGCTGGGAGGGTAATTTTTTCTGGTTTACAGATCATTGCACTGGGGTGGTGTACACAGTTTCCCATGCTGGGGGATAACTGCTCCTGGTTTACAGTTCATTGCACTGGGTGGTGTACACAGTCGTAGACGGTAGGAGGGTAAATGCTCCAGATGCACAGATCAAAGCAGTGGGGTAGGGAACACAGTCCTACATGCCGGTGGCTAACTGCTCCTGGCTTAGAGATCAATGCACTGGGGTGGTGTACACAGTCCTAAATGTTGGGAGGGAAATTCTTCCTGGTTTACAGGTCATTGCACTGTGGTAATGTATGCAGACCTACATGCTGGGAGGGTAAATGCTCCTGTTTTTCAGATCAATGCCCTAAGGGTGTGGTAAACTGTCCAACATGCTCGGAAGGTAACTGTTCCTGGTTTACAGATCAATGCACTGGGGCGGTGTACACAGTTCTACATGCTGGGGGATAACTGCTCCTGGTTGGCAGAACAATGCACTGGGGCGGTGTACACAGTCCTACACGTTGGGATGGTAACTGTTCCTGGTTTACAGATCAATGCACTCGGGTGGTGTACACAGTCCTTCATGCTGGGAGGGTAACTGTTCCTGGTTGACAGATAATGCACTGGAGAGGGGTACACAGTCCTAAATGCTGGGACTCTAACTGCTCCTGGTTTCCAGATCAATGCACTGGGGTTGTGTACACTGTCCTACGTGCTGGGAGGGTAACTGCTCCTGGTTTGCAGATCAATGCACTCGGTGGTGTATACAGTCCTACATGCCTGGATTGTAACTGCTCCTGGTTTATAGAGCATTGCACTTGGGTAGTGTATGACGAACTACATGCAGGGAGGGTGACTGCTCCTGGTTTACAGATCAATGCACTGGGGTGGTGTACACAGTCCTACATACTGTGTGGGGAACTGCTCTGATTTACAGTTCAAAACACTGGGGTGGTGTACAAAGTCCTACATGCTGGGAGGGTAACTGCTCCTGGTTTTCAGATCAATGCACTGGGGTGGTATACACAGTCCGACATGATGGGAGGGTAACTGCTCCTGGTATACAGATCAATGAACTGGGGTTGAATACACAGTCCTACATACTGGATTGGGAACTGCTCCTAGTTTACAGATCAAAACACTGGGGTGGTGTACACAGTCCTACATGCTGGGATGGTAACTGCTCCTGGTTTACAGATCATTGCACTTGGGTAATGTATGCCGACCTACATGCAGGGCGGGATACTGCACCTGGTTTACAGATCAATGCACTGGGGTAGTGTATGCTGACCTACATGCTGGGCAGGTAACTGCTGCTTGTTTTCAGATCAATGCACTGGGGTGGGGTACACAGTCCTACAAGCTGGGTGGGGAACTGCTCCTGGTTTATAAATCAATGGACTGTGGTGGCGTACATTGTCCTACAAGCTGGGAGGGTAACTGCTCCTGGTTTTCAGATCAATGCACTCGGGTGGTGTATACAGTCTTACATGCTGCGAGGGTAACTGCTCCTAGTTTACAGATCAACGCACTGGGGCGGTGTACACAGTCCTACATGCTGGGTGGGGAACTGCTCCTGATTTACAGATCAAAACACTCGGGTGGTGTACAAAGTCCTACATGCTGGGAGGGTAACTGCTCCTGGTTTACAGATCAATGCACTGCGTTGGTGTACTCAGTCCTACATGCTGGGAGGGTATTTTATTCTGGTTTACGGATCATTGCACTGGGGTAGTGTATGCAGACCTACATGCAGGAAGGGATGCTGCTCCTGGTTTACAGATCAATGTACTGCGTTGTTGTACAAGGTCCTACATACTGGGACGGTAACTGCTCCTGGTTTACAGATCAATGCACTGGGGCGGTGTACGCAGTCCTCCATGCTGGGAGATAACTGCTCCTGGTTTACAGTTCATTGCACTGGGTTGGTGTACACAGTCCTAGACGGTAGGAGGGTAAATGCTCCAGGTACACAGATCAAAGCAGTGGGGTTGGGAACACAGTCCTACATGCGGATGGCTAACTGCTCCTGGCTTAAAGATCAATGCACTGGGGTGGTGTACACAGTCGTACATTCTTGGTGGGTAACTGCTCCTGGTTTACAGATCAATGCACTGGGGTGGTGTACACAGTCCTACATGTTGTGAGGGAAACTCTTCCTGGTTTACAGGTCATTGCACTGTGGTAATATATGCAGACCTACATGCTGGGAGGTTAAATGCTACTGTTTTTCAGATCAATGCCCTAAGGGTGTGGTACACTGTCCAACATGCTCGGAAGGTAACTGTTCCTGGTTTACAGATCAATGCACTGGGGCGGTGTACACAGTACTACATGCTGGGATGGTAATTGGTCCTGGTTTACAGATCAATGCACTGGGGTGGTGCACACAGTCCTACATGCTGGGAGGGTAAGTGTTCCTGGTTTACCGATCATTGCACTGGGGTAGTGTATGCAGACCTACATGCTGGGAAGGTAACTGCTGCTGGTTTTCCAGATCATTGCACTGGGGTGGGGTACACGGTCCTAGACGGTAGGTGGATAAATAGTCCAGGTGTACACATCAATGCAGTGTGGTGGGGAACACAGTCCTACATGCTGGGAGGCAACTGCTCGTGGTTTACAGATCAATGCACTGGGATGGTGTATGCAGTCCGACATGCTGGGTGGGTAACTGTTCCTGGTTTACAGATCAATGCACTGGGATGGTGTACACAGTCCCTTCACGATGGGATGATAACTGCTCCTGGTTTACAGATCAATGCACTGGGGTTGTATACATTGTTCTAATGCTTCTGGTTTTCAGATCAGTGCATAGTCCTTCATGCTGAGAGGGTGATTGTTCCTGGTTTACAGATCAATGCACTGGGGAGTTGTACACAGTCCCTACATGCTGGGATGTTAACTGCTCCTGGTTTAGAGGTCAATGCACTGGGGTTGTGTACATTGTCCTACGTGCTGGGATGGTAACTGCTTCTGGTTTACAAATCAATGCACTCGGGTGGTGTATACAGTCCTACATGCTAAGAGGGTAAGTGCTACTGTTTTTCAGATCACTGCACCTGGGTGTTGTACATAGTCCTTCA
>NW_025210932.1:11834-17983 GCF_004010195.1 Chiloscyllium plagiosum
ATGCTGGGAGGCAACTGCTCGTGGTTTACAGATCAATGCACTGGGATGGTGTATGCAGTCCGACATGCTGGGTGGGTAACTGTTCCTGGTTTACAGATCAATGCACTGGGATGATGTACACAGTCCCTACACGATGGGATGATAACTGCTCCTGGTTTACAGATCAATGCACTGGGGTTGTATACATTGTTCTACTGCGTCTGGTTTTCAGATCAGTGCATAGTCCTTCATGCTGAGAGGGTGACTGTTCCTGGTTTACAGATCAATGCACTGGGGAGTTGTACACAGTCCCTACATGCTGGGATGTTAACTGCTCCTGGTTTAGAGGTCAATGCACTGGGGTTGTGTACATTGTCCTACTTGCTGGGATGGTAACTGCTTCTGGTTTACAAATCAATGCACTCGGTTGGTGTATACAGTCCTACATGCTAAGAGGGTAAGTGCTACTATTTTTCAGATCACTGCACCTGGGTGTTGTACATAGTCTTTCATGCTGGGAGGGTAACTGTTCCTGGTTTACAGATCAATGCACTGGCATGGTGTAAACAGTCCTACATGCTGGGAGGGTAACTGCGGCTGGGTTGCAGGTCAATGCACTGTGATGGTGTACACAGTCCGACATGCTGGGAGGGTAGCTGCTGCTGGGTTACAGATCAATGCACTGTGATGGTGTACACAGTCCTTCATGCTGGGACACTAACTGCTCCTGGTTTACTAATCAATGCACTGGGGAGTTGTACACAGTCCCTACATGCCGGGATGGTAGCTACTCCTGGTTTACAGATCAATGCACTGCGGTGGTGTACACAGTCCTACATGGTGGGAAGGTAACTGTTCCTGGTTTACAGGCCAATGCACTGGGGTGGGGTACACAGTCCTACATGCTTGGATGGTAACTACTCCTGGTTTACAGGTCAATGCACTGGGGTGGGATACACAGTCCGACATGCTTGAACGTTATCTGCTCCTGGGTTACAAATCAATGCACTGTGGTGGGGTACACAGTCCTACATGCTGGGTGGAGTAACTGTTCCGAGTTTACAGATCAATGCAGTGGGGTGTTGTGCACAGTCCTACATGCGGGGAGTGTATCTCCTTCTGGTTTTAAGATCACTGCACTGCGTTGTTGTACACAGTCCTACATGCTGGGACGGTAACTGCTCCTGGTTTACAGATCAATGCACTGGGATGGGGGACATAGTCCTACAATCTGGAAGGGTAACTGTTCCCGGGTTACAGATCAATGCACTGGGGCGGTGTACACAGTCCTCCATGCTGGGGGATAACTGCTCCTGGTTTACAGTTCATTGCACTGGGTTGGTGTACACAGTCCTCGACGGTAGGAGGGTAACTGTTCCAGGGTTACAGATCAGTGCATTGGGGTGGGGAACACAGTCGAACATTCTTGTTGGGGAACTGCTCCTGGTGTACAGATCAATGCAGAGAGGTAATGTACACAATCCGACGTGCTGAGAGGGTAACTGCTGCTCGTATTCATATCAATGCACTAGGTGTTGTATAAAGCCCTTCAAGCTGGGAGGGTAACTGATCCTGGTTTTCAGAGCAATGCACTGGGGTGGGGTACACAGTCCCAACATGCTGGGCGGGTAACTGCTCCTGGTTTACAGATCAATGCAAAGGGGTGGGGTACACAGTCCTTCATGCTGGGGGGCTCACTGCTCCTGCTTTACAGATCACTGCCCTGGGGTGTTGTACACAGTCCTTCATGCTGGGAGGGGAACTGTTCGTGGTTTACAGATCAATGCGCTGGGGTGGTGTACACACTCCTATATGATGGGAGGGTAACTGCTCATGGATTACATTTCAATGCACTGGGGTGGTGTACACAGTCCTCCATGCTGGGAGCGTAACTGCTCCTGGTTTACAGATCATTGCACTGGGGTAGTGTATGAAGACCTACATGCTGGGAGGGCAACTGCTACAGTTTTCCAGATCATGCACCTGGGTGTGGTACATAGTCCTTCATGCTGGGAGGGTAACTGTTCATGGTTTACAGATCAATGCACTGGGGTAGTGTACACAGACCTAAGTGCTGGGAGGGTAGCTGCTGCTGGGTTACACATCAATGCACTGTGATGGTGTACACAGTCCTACATGCTGGGACGCTAACTACTCCTGGTTTACAGGTCAATGCACTGGGGTCGTGTAAACAGTCCCTCCATGCTGGGAGGGTAACTGCTCCTGGATTACAGATCAATTCACTGGGGTGGTGTACACACTCCTACATGATGGGAGGGTAACTGATCCTGGTTTACAGATCAATGCACTGGGGTGGTGTACACAGTCCTACATGCTGGGAGCGTAACTGCTCCTGGTTTACAGATCAATGCAGTGGGATGGTGTATGCAGTCCAACAAGCAGGGAGGGTAACTGCTCCTGGTTTACAGATCAATGCACTGGGTTTTGTACACAGTCCTACATGCTGGGATGGTAACTGCTCCTGGATTACAGATCAATGCACTGGGTTTGGGGTACACAGTCCTACATGCTTGGAGGATATGTGCTGCTGGTTTACAAATCAATGCACTGTGGTGGGGTACACAGTCCTACATGCTGGGTGGAGTAACTTCTCCTAGTTTACAGATCAATGCACTGGGGTGGTGTGCACAGTCCTACATGTGGGAGGGTGTAACTTCCCCGGTTAAGAGATCATTGGACTGGGGTGGGGTAAACAGTCCTACATGCTGGGAGTTTATCTGCTTCTGGTTTTAAGATCAATGCACTGCGTTGTTGTGCACAGTCCTACATGCTGGGAGGGTAACTGCTCCTGTTTTACAGATCAATGCACTGGGGTGGTGTACACAGTCCTACATGCTGGGACGGGTAACTGATCCTGGTTTACATATCAATGCACTGTTATGGGGTACATAGCCCGACATGCTGGGAGGGTAACTAGTCCACGTTGACAGATCAATTCACTGGGGCGGTGTACACAGTCGTCCATGCTGGGGGATAACCGCTCCTGGTTTACAGTTCATTGCACTGGGTTGGTGTACACAGTCCTAGACTATAGGAGGGTAAATGCTCTTGGGTTGCAGGTCAATGCTCTGGGGTGTGGTACACTGTCCAACATGCTGCGAGGGTAACTGCTCCTGGTTTAAAGATCAATGCACTGGGATGTGGTACACAGTCCTACATGCTTTCTGGTTTTAAGATCAATGCACTGCGTTGTTGTGCACAGTCCTACATGCTGGGAGGGTAACAGCTCCGGGTTTACAGATCAATGCACTGGGGTGGTGTACACAGTCCTACATGCTGGGCGGTAACTGATCCTGGTTTACAGTTCATTGCACTGGGTTGGTGTACACAGTCCTAGACTATAGGAGGGTAAATGCTCTTGGGTTACAGGTCAAGGCTCTGGGGTGTGGTACACTGTCCAACATGCTGCGAGGGTAACTGCTCCTGGTTTAAAGATCAATGCACTGGGATGTGGTACACAGTCCTACATGCTGGGAGGGTAACTGTTCCTGATTTTCAGATCAATGCATTGTGGTGGGGTACACAGTCCTACATGCTGGGTGGAGTTACTGCTCCTGGTTTACAGATCAATGCACTCGGGTGGTGGACACAGTCCTACGTGCTGGGAGGGTAACTGTTCCTGGTTTACATATCAATGCACTCGGTTTTGTACACAGGCCTACATGCTGGGAGGGTAAATGCTCCGGGATTACAGATCAACGCACTGGGGTGGGGTACACAGTCCTACATGCTTGGAAGGTATTCTCTCCTGGTTTACAAATCAATGCAATGTGGTGGGGTACACAGTCCTACATGCTGGGTGGAGTAACTGCTCCTAGTTTACAGATGTATGCACTGGGGTGGTGTGCACAGTCCTACATTTTGGGAGTGTATCTGCTTCTGGTTTTAAGATCAATGCACTGCATTGATGTACACAGTCCTACATGCAGGGCGGGTAAATGCTCCTGGTTTACAAATCAATGCATTGGGGTGGGGTGCACAGTCCTACATGCTGTGTGGAGTAACTGCTCGTAATTTACAGATCAATGCACTTGGGTGGTGTGCACAGTCCTACATGCGGGGAGGGTAACTGCTCCACGATTACAGATCAATGCACTGGGGTGGTGTACACAGTCCTACATGCTGGGAGGGTAACTGCTCCTGGTTTACAGATCAATGCACTGTTATGGGGTACATAGTCCTACATTCTGGAAGGGTAACTATTCCTGATTTACAGATCAATGCACTGGGGCGGTGTACACAGTCCTCCATGAAGGGGGATACTGCTCCTGGTTTACAGTTCATTGCACTGGGTTTGTGTACACAGTCGTAGACGGTAGGAGGGTAAATGCACCAGGTGCACAGATCAGTGCACTGCGGTGAGGAACACAGTCCTACATTCTGGGGAGGTAACTGCTCCAGGGTTACAGATCAATGCACTGGGGTGGGGTACACAGTCGTACATTCTTGGTGGGGAAGTGTTCCTGGTTTACAGATCAATGAAATGGAATGTTGTACACATTCCTACATGCTCGGGGGGAAAATGTTCCTGGTTTACAGATCAATGCAGAGGGGTAGTGTACACAATCCGACATGCTGAGAGGGTAACTGCTGCTCGTTTTCAGATCAATGCACTGGGGTGTTGTATACAATCCTGCAAGCTGGGAGGTTAACTGCTCATATGATAGAGATCAAGGCACTGGAGTGGGGTATACTGTCCATCATGCAGCGAGGGTAACTGCTCCTGGTTTACAGGTCAATGCACTGGGGTGGTGTACACAGGCCGACATGCTGGGAGGGTAACTGCTCCTGATTTACAGTTCCAAACACTGGGGTGGTGTACACAGTCCGACATGCTGGGAGGGTAACTGCTCCTTGTTTACAGATCAATGCACTGTGTTGGTGTACTCAGTCCTACATGCTGGGAGGGTAACTGCTCCTGGCTACAGATCAATGCACTGGGGTGGGGTACACTGTCCAACATGCCTCGAGGGTAACTGCTCCTTGTTTACAGATCAATTCACTGGGGTGGTGTACACAGTCCTACATACTGGGGGATAACTGCTCCTGGTTTACAGTTCAATGCACTGCGTTGGGGAATACAGTCCTAGGCGGTAGGAGGGCAAATGCTCCAGGTGCACAGATCAGTGCATTGGGGTGGGGAGCACAGTCCTACATTCTGGGTAGGGAACTGCTCCTGTTTTTCAGATCAATGCACTGGGGTGGGGTACACAACCCTACATGCTTGGAAAGTATCTGCTCCTGGTTTACAAATCAATGTACTTTGGTGGGGTGCACAGTCCTACATGCTGGGTGGAGTAACTGCTCCTAGTTTACAGATCAATGCACTGGGGTGGTGTGCACAGTCCTCCATGCGGGGAGGGTGTAACTTCCCCTGGTTAACAGGTAAAAGCACTGGGGTGGGGTACACAGTCCTACATGCTGGGAGTGTATCTGCTTCTGGTTTATAGATCAATGCACTGTTATGGAGAACTTAGTCCTACATGCAGGGCGGGTACCTGCTCCTGGTTTATAGATCAATGCACTGTTATGGTGTACATAGTCCTACATGCTGGGATGGTAACTATTCCAGGTTGACAGATCAATGCACTGGGCGGTGTACACAGTCCTCCATGCTGGAGGATAACTGCTCCTGGTTTACAGTTCATTGCAATGGGTTGGTGTACACAATCCTAGACGGTAGGAGGGTAAATGCTCCAGGTGCACAGATCAGTGTATTTGGTTGGGGAACACAGTCCTACATTCTGGGTAGGTACTGCTCCAGGGTTACAGATCATTGCACTGGGGTGGGGTCCACAGTCGTACATTCTTGGTGAGGAATTGTTCCTGGTTTACAGATCATTGCACTGGAATGTTGTACACATTCCCACATTCTCGGGGGGTAACTGTTCTTTTTTTGTAGATCAATGCAGAGGGTTAATGTACACAATCCGACATGCTGAGAGGGTAACTGCTGCTCGTTTTCAGATCAATGCGCTGGGGTGTTGTATAAAGTCCTTCAAACTGGGAGGGTAACTGTTCCTGGTTGACAGATCAATGCACTGGCGTGGGGGTACACAGTCCTACATGCTTGGAGGGTATCTGCTCCTGGTTGACAGATCAATGCAGAGGGGTAGTGTACACAGTCCTACATAATGGTGGGGGGGGGC
>NW_025210932.1:17997-19357 GCF_004010195.1 Chiloscyllium plagiosum
TGCTGGGAGGGTAACTGCTGCTGGTTTTCAGATCAATGCACTGGGGTGTTGCATACAGTCCTGCAGGCTGGGAGGGTAACTGCTCATAGGTTAGAGATCAAGGCACTAGGGTGGGGTACACTGTACATCATGCTGCGAGGGTAACTGCTCCTGGTTTACAGGTCAATGCACTGGGGTGGTGTACACAGGCCTACATGCTGGGAGGGTAACTGTTCCTGGTTGACAGCTCAATGCACTGGGGTGGGCTACACAGTCCTACATGCTGGGGGATAACTGCACCTGGTTTCCAGTTCAATGCGCTGGGTTGGGGAATGCAGTCCTCGGCGGTAGGAGGGTAAACGCTCCAGGTGCACAGATCATGCATTGGGGTGGGGAACACGGTCCTACATTCTGGGTAGGTAACTGCTCCAGGGTTACAGATCATTGCACTGGGGTGGGGTACACAGTCGTACATTCTTGGTGGGGAACTGTTCCTGGTTTACAGATCAATGCAAAGAGGTATTGTACACAAACCGAAATGCTGAGAGGTAACTGCTGCTCGTTTTCAGATTAATGCATTGGGGTTTTGTCTAAAGCCCTTCAAGCTGGGAGGGTAACTGCTCCTGGTTTTCAGATCAATACACTGGGGTGGTCTACACAGTCCTTCATGCTGGGAGAGTAACTGCTCCTGGGTTACAGATCATTGCACTGTATTAATGTATGCAGACCTATATGCTTGGAGGGTAACTGCTACTGTTTTTTTAGATCAATGCCCTGTGGTGTTGTACACAGTCCTTCATGCTGGGAGTGTAACTGTTCCTGGTTTACAGATCAATGCATTCGGGTGGTGTACACAGTCCTACATGCTGGGATGGTAACTTTTCCTGGTTGACAGATCAATGCACTGGGATGGTGTATGCAGTCCGACATGCTGGGAGGGTAACTGTTCCTGGTTTACAGATCATTGCACTGGTGTAGTTTATGAAGACCTACATGCTGGTAGGGCAACTGCTACTGTTTTTCAGATCACTGCACCTGGGTGTTGTACATAGTCCTTCATGCTGGGAGGGTAACTGTTCCTGGTTTGCAGATCAATGCACTGGGGTAGTGTACACAGTCCTACATGCTGGGATGGTAGTTGCTGCTGTGTTACAGATCAATGCACTGTGATGGTGTACACAGTCCTTCATGCTGGGACGCTAACTACTCCTGGTTTTCCGGTCAATGCACTGGGGTGGTGTACACAGTCCTACATGCTGGGAGGGTAACTGCTCCTGGTTTACAGATCAATGCAGGGTGATGGTGTACACAGTCCTACATGATGGAGGCTAACTGCTCCTGGATTACAGATCAATGCACTGGGGTAGTGTACACAGTCCTA
>NW_025210932.1:20149-21007 GCF_004010195.1 Chiloscyllium plagiosum
CCTACATGCTGGGAGTGTATCTGCTTCTGGTTTTAAGATCAATGCACTGCGTTGTTGTACACAGTCCTACATGCTGGGCGGGTAACTGCTCCTGGTTTACAGATCAATGCACTGTTATGGAGTACATAGTCCTACCTGCTGGGAGGGTAACTATCCCAGGTTGACAGATCAATTCACTGGGATGGTGTACACAGTCCTCCATGCTGAGGGATAACCGCTCCTGGTTTACAGCTCATTGCACTGGGTTGGTGTACATAGTCCTAGACGGTAGGAGGGTAAATGATCCTGGGTTACAGTTCAAGGCACTGAGGTGTGGTAAAATGCCCAACATGCTGCGAGGGTAACTGCTTCTGGTTTACAGATCAATGCACTGGGGTGGTGTACACAGTCCTACATGCTGGGAGTGTTACCATTCCTGATTTACAGATCAACGCACTGGGTTGTGTACACAGTCCTACATGCTTGGAAGGTATTCTCTCCTGGTTTACAAATCAATGCAGTGTAATGGGGTACACAGTCCTACATGCTGGGTGGAGTAACTGCTCCTAGTTTACAGATCAATGCACTGAGTTGGTGTGCACAGTCCTACATGCGGGGAGGGTGTAACTTCCCCTGGTTAACAGATCAATGCACTGGGGTGGGGTACACAGTCCGACATGCTGGGACGGTAACTGCTCCGGTTTTACTGATCAATGCACTGGGGCGGAGTGCTCAGTCCAACATGCAGGGCGGGTAAATGCTCCTGGTTTACAGATCAATGCACTGGGCTGGGGTGCATAGTCCTACATGCTTGGAAGATATCTGCTGCTGGTTTACAAATCAATGCACTGTGGTGGGGTACGCAGTCCTACATGCTGG
>NW_025210933.1:0-9582 GCF_004010195.1 Chiloscyllium plagiosum
GACAGACTGACTGACTCTCCCCAAAACCTCAATTACCATTCAACAACTGCCATCTGCTTGAATACAGGGTCACTTCCAGACTTGCCAGAACCAATTCCAATGTCCCAACCTTGTGAGTAGCCAATTTCTGCTCGTTGGTTAAACACAATCCTCTTCCTGTTTGGTCAATTCTTTCTTTTTAACGCAAGTTCTCCCAAAGTCCATGAGTCATTTTCAGCTCATAACGCAAAATTGATGAAAGGATAAAAATAATGAAAATTCAGTGAGAGTTCTAACAATTGGCTGTAAGTCACTTTAGAATATCCTGCTGTCATGTAAGGTACCGCAGGAAAGTAAGTATTTATTTTCCTCTTCCCACGGACATAATGTTAAGATTAGAAACAGTCTCCATGGATACAGGCTTGGAGAGGAGGCCTTGAGCCCATGAACATAAGGTACAGCAACTGAGGACTGCTTTATGGACAATTCTCAGTATCTGATGAACATTGCACATTAGTATGGTGAATGTGGATTTGCTGTAACTTTCCCAATGTTGAGTGATGTTGGGGCTTTATTAGGACATTTGTGACAGTGACCCATAGACACTGCTGTCCTCGAAGGTCTATGATCCTTTTCATGGTTGCAAAAGCATTTTTCAGACAGGCCTTCCCCCATTCACTCCTCAACTGGAATTGCTGCTGTACCTTTTCTCTAAGTCGCTCCCTTTCCTAATAGAGGCTGTTGGACAGTCAATCATTTGTCTTCATTCATTCACGAGGTGCACTTATTACCCGTCCCTATTTGCCCTTGAACTCAGTGGCTTGTTAGATCATTTCAGAGGGCAGTTAGCATTAACGACATTGCTGTGGATCACGCAGGCCAGACGGGGTAATTACAGGACGTCGAAAAGCAGAATCAGATGGGGTTTTGTGACAATCGACAATGGCTTCATAGTCACCCATTCAGCGAGTTTTCAATTCCACATTTCAAATGTCACTACTCTGGTGGAATCTGAACCCATGTCCAGGCTTGAGCCTGGGTCTTTGAAACATTAGTCCAGTGATAATATCACTATGCCACTACCTTCCCCAAAACCTCTGTTCAACCTAATCACCTGCTGCTATGCCACATCATCACTGACTTGTATGAGGCTTCAACAAGAGCTGAATATATATTTGAAAGTGATGAATGTAGAGGGCTATGGTGATTGGGCTGGAGAATGGCCCCGGCTGAATAGGCTTTCAGGAGCTGGTACAGACACAATGGGTCGAATGGCCTCCTTCTGACGGTAAGGAAATTAAAACATAGACTTAAAGACAAGCTGACTTCATTAAAGCAGAGGAATGGAACAATTGAACAAGAGGTATCTACAATTATCATAGACTGGGACCGAGTAGATTTCAGTGATTGAGAATGAATTGTTGGAGCTTTGGGCTGACAAGGGTCTTAAAGGAAGTGGTTAGTGAGATCGTCGACACATTGGCTCTCATTTTCCAAAACTCTCTTGATTCAGGAAAGATCCTTTACTTTAGAAGATCGTGAATGTAACACCTTCTCAATCGTTCACCATTCAGAGGAATGACTTGGTGGGGAAGGGCTGGATGGTCTGGTTGCAATCAGAAAATGACACACTGATAGTTTGGGAAGTAAGTCACGAAGAGGACAAGAAGCTGCAAAAAGATACTGATCAGTAAAGTGAAGGGGCAAAGGAGACTGGCAAATGGAGTATCATGTGGGAAGATGTGAAATTCTCCACTTTGGCAGGAATGATAAAAAGAAGCATATTATCTGAAAGGTTCGAGATTACAGAGCTCTGAGATGCAGAGGTATCTAGTTGTTTTGCTGAAAAGAGGTTAGTGTGCAGGAACAGCAAGTAAATGATAGAATGCTCTCATTTATCATGAAGGGAAATGGAATACAGAGGCTGGGAGGTTATGCTTCAGTTATACAGTGATTTAGTGAGAGCATGTATAGAACACAGCGCACAGTGTTAGTTATCTTATTTACAAAAGGTGGTAATGGTTTCAAAAGGTCAGAGAAGACTGGAATGGGCAGGTATCTTGTGGGGAGATATGAGCTGGTAATCAGGGAGCCAACCAACAACCAACACAACCATCACTTCCCTCCAACAATTCATTCTCAATCACTGAAATCTACTCGGTCCCAGTCTTTGATAATTGTAGATACCTCTTGTTCAATTGTTCCATTCCTCTGCTTTAATGAAGTCAGCTTGTCTTTAAGTCTATGTTTTAATTTCCTTACCGTCAGCAGTTTCCTCCCTGCTATACCTTCCCCATTGCTTTACCATCTCTCCTGTAGTGTGGAGACCTTAAGGCGACTCTGTGCGATATTGAAGGCTTCCACACATCAGCCGTCCTTCAGGAACTGCCTGGTCACAATGCAGACTGTTTTCTTACTGCTCCAGATGGCGTCACGTATGTTTGTAATATGATCCTCCCCAGGAATGAAGTCACGGTCTTCAAAGCACATTTGAAGCCTGCTCTTCTCATTGAACTGAGAGTCCAAGAACTGCAGGAGGGAATTCTTCACCCACTCAATGTCATTCCTGCTGAAACAGAGGTATGCATCAAACCTGTAGTCCTTCTCTTCCCCATCTGCCCTCTGACCATTAATGATCTTGTTTGTTGTTCTCTTGTACCAGATGAAGAACAAACCTCTGCCGTGATTGTAGAGAAGAACACAAGAGATGATAATCAGTAACATGGTCGTGAAGACGACAAAGAGAGCAAATTGTATTGCCTCTACCTTAGCATCTTCGTCACACTCATCAGTGTTTAGAAAAATAAGAGGTACCCCTTGTAAATTTTCTGGAGACACACAGTACATATCTGTTAATGGTTTTGCCAAGACCACCTCAGTGTTATTTAGCCATTCGATAAAGACCCTGAGACTACACTCGCAGATGAATTGGTTATCCCTCAAGTCCAAGTGACTCACAAAACTGAACACATCTGGACTGGGTGAGGCCGAACCAATGTCCTGTACAGCTGCAACATGACCTCCCAACTCCTGTACTCAATACTCTGACCAATAAAGGAAAGCAAACCAAATGCCTTCTTCACTATCCTATCTACCTGTTGCTCCACTTTCAAGGAGCTATGAACCTGCGCTCCAAGGTCTCTTTGTTCAGCAACACTCCCTAGGACCTTACCATTAAAGGTATATGTCATGCTTTGATTTGTTTTCCCAAAATGCAGCACCTCGCATTTATCTGAATTAAACTCCATCTGCCACTTCTCAGCCCATTGGCCCATCTGATCAAGATCCCAATGTTATCTGAGGAAACCTTCTTCGCTGTCTACACCTCCAATTTTGGAGTAATCTGCAAACTTACTCACTATATCTCTTATGCTCACATCCAAATCATTTGTATAAATGATGAAAATTAGTGGACCCACCACCAATCCTTGTGGTACTCTACTGGTCACAGGCCTCCAGTCTGAAAACCCTCCGCCACCACCCTCTGTCTTCTACCTTTGAGCCAGTTCTGTATCCAAATGGCTAGTTCTCCCTGTATTCCATGAGATCACATCTTGCTAACCAGTCTCCCTTGAGAAACCTTGTCAAACGCGTTACTGAAGTCCATATAGATTACATCTACCACTCTGCCCTCATCAATCCTCTTTGTTATTTCTTCAAAAAACTCAATTAAGTTTGTGAGACATGATTTCTCACTCACAAAACCATGTTGACTACCCCTCATCAGTCCTTGCCTTTCCAAATACATGTACATCCTGTTTGTTATTCTCTTGTCCCAGATGAAGGACAAACCTCTGTCATGATTGTAGAGAAGAACACAAGAGATGATAATCAGTAACATGGTCGTGAAGACGACAAAGAGAGCAAATTGTATTGGCTCCACATGAGCATCTTCATCACACCTGTCATGACACAGGTTAAACCCTTCTGCCAATTTAAACCAGGCACACAGAAAAGCTCACCTCACCTCGTAATCTGTTGAAGTATGAGTGACAAAGAACTACAAAATCCCACCATTTAAAGAAAAAAATAACAATTTATTCATGAGTTTAAAGAAAAAAAACAAAGAGAACATTAAACAAAAACTATCTACACTGTAATCTTCCTTTGTCTGATCAATTTATCGACCACCCACTCTACACCGCTATACTGATCTGATTTACAAAAACCATGATTAAATTTAACAAAAAATTCAAATTTCAAAACCAATCAGCTTTCGGTCTTCCCTTTGTACCTTCCTCTGTATCTTCCTGTGTTCTTTTCTTTGGTCTTCTGCTTCACGGATTTTGTATGAAAAGGTACCTTTCAGAGAGTGATTCTGCAGGCGCAGTCTGTTTGTGCTCTTTGCTGCTCTGGCTAACTGTTCAAAATGCCTGATTTTATACACTGGAAAACATCAGACCTTCTCATTGGTTGGATGCCATCAAAACAGTAAAATTCAAAAACGATTGGATTTTGGTATCTTGGGGCATAATTTAAACTGATTGGCCAAATTCAAATTTGTTGTGTGCCATGACAACTCAGCCAAATGTTACATTTTTAAATTGTTCAGCACACTCTGTGCTTGCAGTCAGTCCTTGCCAGCTTTCACTCTCTCTTAAAGGTACTACACACACCTACTACTGCATAACACACCCATCAGTGTTTAGAAAAATAAGAGGTACCCCTTGTAAATTTTCTGGAGACACACAGTACATATCTGTTAATGGTTTTGCCAAGTCCACCTCAGTGCTATTTAGCCATTCGATAAAGACCCTGAGACTACACTCGCAGATGAATTGGTTATCCCTCAAGTCCAAGTGACTCACAAAACTGAACACATCTGGACTGGGTGAGACAAGGCGGTTTTTAGATAGGTCGAGAATTTCAAGAGAGCCGGGAAACAGGTCCTGACTGAGCTGGGACAGAGAGTTCGATGATAAGTTGAGTCTCTTCAGAGAATCCAAACCTTTAAAAATATCTTGGGGCAGCTGGGTGAGATAGTTTTGGTTGAGAAGAAGAACAGTTAGGTTAGTCAGGTTATGGAACCCTTCCCAGCACTGCTTCGATATCCAGACCAACTCAAGGAAGTTACTTGACAGGTCCAGGTGGATTAACTGGTTGTTTTTTGGAATGATATCAGTCCGGCCAGGCGTGCACATCGAGATACGGTTTTCCCTCAACAAAAGATGCTTCACAAAAGGAAGGGTCATGATCGTATAGAAAACATTGAGGTTGGTAAAAGCATTGTTCGAGAAATCAAGAAAGATGCTCATGGAAACTGCCTCCAGGCCATAAACTGTTGTGAGTCGGTTCAGACCCACTAAGAAATAAGTCATTTTTGGGAGATAGTGAAAGCCAGAAATAACCGAGAGTGCATTGTCCCGAAGATTCAATGTGGTCAGCTGATCCAGTCCATGGAACGAATCGTGCTGAATGATTCCAATGTGGTTGTGTTGCAAATCAATTAAGGTGACATTCCTCAGACCTTCGAAGGTCGATGAGTAGATCTCCCCCAGTAGATTGAAGGAAAGGTTTAACTGGAGAAGGGAGTCAAGGCCAAAGAATGCGTTCTTTTCAATCTGATTGATCTTGTTGAAAGATAATGTAAGCACCTGCAAGGAAGGTAAGTGTGAAAATACTTGGGTTGCAAGTGTAAAGATGGACCCGTGGGACATATCCAGATTCAGGAGCGAACTGTCACTGAGACCAACCAGTGTCTGCTTGTTTGGGTCTTCTATGTTATGAAAACCAAATGAACTACCAACGGTGGACAGGTATTGCATCTTCAGGTGGATAATAAGTGTTCCTTTCATAGCTATAAACATCTTCTCTAGCTGCTGGACATTAAGGGCAATTCCTGAAATGTCCAACGTGTACAGCAATATGTCCTTGAAAGGATTGCCGCACTGATTCCAATCAAAGCTTTCACTTTTGTACAAGAGCCTGTTTGAGGAGATGCTGAATGTTTTAAAATACCTCGGTCGGACATTGTCCAGATCACCCTGACAAATCTGATGAATGTCATTTGCCTTAAAATGAACATTGCTCAAAGCGTTCAGGTTAGAAAATGTTGAATCTGGTATGATTTGTTTTATATTGTTTCCATCAAGAATGAGGGTGTGCAGTGAGGTTAAATATTTAAAATATCCGCGTTGCAGGATTGAGTCAGTCAGACCGTTGTAGTCAAGATAAAGGATTTCCAGTTTGTGTAGCCCAGCAAATGCCTCCATGTCCAGGTCTAATTCTTTATTTCCTCCCAGATCGAGGTAAATCAGATTGGGAAGATTGGTAAACGCTCTTGCTCCAACACGCATTGGCGGCTCTGTCTGTAATCCAATTAAGAGAATCTGTAGCTGAGCTAGTGACTGAGAAAATGATGTCTCTTCAATAAGCCTGATTCTGTTGTGGATTAAGTTGAGCTTGATGACGTCTGTTGGCACTTGGGGGATCTCGGTAAAATTGCGATTCACACAGTTCAGGTTATTCTGGTCCCTGGAGCAAGACTTGATGGAAGGTTTCAGAGCTGCAGTGAAAGCTGCAAGGAGGCACAGAAACGAGAACAGCATGATGGTGTCCTATTAAAGAGAAAAGACAGATTATTCGTTAACAATTGCTCAAGAAATCATCAACCATTCATAATAGGTGGGATTACACATTACCACCTCTCAATAACCTTGGCTGTTCTGATCACAGAAACTAGATTAGATTACTTACAGTGTAGAAACAGGCCCTTCGGCCTAATAAGCCCACACTGACCCTCCGAAGAGTAACCGACTTCCCACTGACTAATGCACCTAATACAATGGGCAGTTCCCCTAACCTGCACATCTTTGGTGTGTGGGAGGAAACCGGAGCACCCGGAGGAAACCCACGCAGGCACGGGGAGAATGTGCAAACTCCACACAGACAGTCACCCGAGGTGGGGATTGAACCCGGGTCCCTGGCACTGTGAGGCTGCAGTGCTAACCACTGAGCCACGTTTGGAGGGGCAGGTAGTGTTGAGGAAGCAGGGAGACTGCAGAAGACCTTGGACAGGCTTGGAGAGTGAGCAAGGGAGTGGCAGGTGGTGTATAATGTGGGAAAGTGTGAGGTTATCTATACAGGTAGGAGGAATAGAGCCATCGACTATTTTCTAGTGGCACGGTGGCTCAGTGGTTAGCACTGCTGCTTCACAGTGCCAGGGAGCCAGGTTCAATTCCACCCTCGGGTGACTGTCTGTGTGGGGTTTGCACATTCTCCCAGTGACTGCGTGGGTTTCCTCTGGTTCTCCGGTTTCCTCCCACAATCCAACAATGTGCAGATTAGGGGAATTGGCCAACTTAAATGGCCCATAGTGTTCAGGGATGTGTAGGTTAGGTGCATTAATCAGGGATAAATATAGGGTAGGGGAATGGGTCTGGGTGGGTTACTCTTGTTGTGCCGAAGGGCCTGTTTCCACACTGTAGGGAATCTAATCTAAACAGGGAAAGGCTTCAGAAATCTCAAATGCAAAGGGATTGAGGATTAAATGGCAGAGCAAACTCAATGGGCTGAATGGCCTAATTCTGTTCCTACATCACAGAACATACAACGTGACAGCACAGGATAGGCCCTTCTGGCCTTGATGTTGCACCGACCTGTGGAACTAATCTGAAGCCCATCAAACCCTCACTATTCCATTTACATCCATATGCCTGGCCAATGACCATTTGAGTGCCCTCAAAGTTGGCGAGTCTACTACTGTTCCAGGCAGTGCGTGCCACACCTTACTACTCTCTGTAACTACCTCTGACATCTGTCTGATACCTATCACATGATCCAGGCTGGTGGTGTATTTGAGAAACCTTTGCTCGTTCCTCAGTGTTTGTATTCCGATATCAGGCTATCTGTCTAGTTTACAGTTTGATGGTTCTCCAGTTCCTCAATCGTCACGTAGCTCTTTAATTTATAATGGACCAGGGCAGACCCCCTTCAAACATTTCAAGAAAGTAGCCAGGACCCTAACTTTGTGAAATGTTTTAAACAGGGGGAGAGTGGATATTCCAGGAGGGATGCAGCTGGTCTAACCACTTAGTTTGAAATAAAATAGAATTTATTTACAAGGTTACCGAATGAAACACAAACAAAACAGAAGAGGATATAGAATAACTTAACCTATTCGAAAAGCCAACTGACCATCCCAACGTAATGTTGCTGTTCCAAATACTTGCAATATTCACCAGAAACACCCCTTGGTACCAAAGGTAAAATCAAACCCAGGGTTTTGCAGAAGACAGAGCGATGACAGAGAGATTCAGCATGGAACACCTTCCTCCATGGAGCTGTTTCTTGGACTAGCAGACTCAAAAACTGACTGACTGCTTTCTCTGAACAGCCAGACTGCAAAACCCAAACCAAACCAAACCAGACCAGATCAGACCAGAGTAAAGCTGAGCTGGGATAACTGGCCTCTCCCCATCCTCATGACTGAGATCAGTCTGACAGGGACTGAGACCAGCCTAACAGAGAATGAGATCAGACTGACAGGGTCTAAGATCAGACTGACAGAGAGTGAGATCAGACTGACAGGGACTAAGATCAGACTGACAAAGAGTGAGATCAGACTGAAAGGGTCTAAGATCAGACTGACAGAGTGAGATCAGACTGACAGGGACTAAGATCAGACTGACAGAGAGTGAGATCAGACTGAAAGGGTCTAAGATCAGACTGACAGGGACTAAGATCAGACTGACAGAGAGTGAGATCAGACTGACAGGGACTAAGATCAGAGTGACAGAGAATGAGATCAGACTGACAAAGACTAAGATCAGACTGAAAGAGAGTGCGATCAGACGGACAGTGAGTGAGATCAAACTGACAGAGAATGAGATCAGACTGATAGGGACTATGATCAGACTGACAGAGAGTGAGATCAGACTGACAGGGACTAAGATCAAACTGACAGAGAGTGATATCAGACTGACCGGGTCTAAGATCAGACTGACAGAGAGGGAGATCAGACTGACAGTAAGTATGATCAGACTGACAGAGACTGAGATCAGACTGACAGTGAGTGAGATCAGACTGACAGGGACTAAGATCAGACTGACAGAGAGTGAGATCAGACTGACAGGGACTGAGATCAAACTGACAGAGAGTGAGATCAGTCTGACAGGGACTAAGATCAGACTGACAGAGAGTGAGATCAGACTGACAGGGACTAAGATCAGACTGACAGAGAGTGAGATCAGACTGACAGGGACTAAGATCAGACTGACAGAGAGTGAGATCAGACTGACAGGGACTAAGATCAGACTGACAGAGAGTGAGATCAGACTGACAGGGACTAAGATCAGACTGACAGAGAGTGAGATCAGACTGACAGGGACTAAGATCAGACTGACAGAGAGTGAGATCAGACTGACAGGGACTAAGATCAGACTGACAGAGAGTGAGATCAGACTGACAGGGACTAAGATCAGACTGACAGAGAGTGAGATCAGACTGACAGGGACTAAGATCAGACTGACAGAGAGTGAGATCAGACTGACAGGGACTAAGATCAGACTGACAGAGAGTGAGATCAGACTGACAGGGACTAAGATCAGACTGACAGAGAGTGAGATCAGACTGACAGGGACTAAGATCAGACTGACAGAGAGT
>NW_025210933.1:10911-21012 GCF_004010195.1 Chiloscyllium plagiosum
CAAAGCCAGATGGAACCAAAGAAATCTCAACAAGGTGAGAAAATTCCCTTTCTCCCTTGGACGAGGTGGAAGGCCAGGTTACACCTGGATCAATATTACTCTACACTGATTTCACTCCCAATTCCATCAGTTTTCCAACAGGATGGTTCCATTCACATGGAAACGAGACTCCCCACACAGAATTCCAGAAACGCTAATGCTAACGGAAGCAGGAATTCTCAGAGTTCTGTACATGAGGGACAGGAAGGGGAGTCTCAGAAACAGAAAGAACAATTCCAGGGAGCTTAAGGACCAGTTCCAGGTAACAGTGACAGTAACTCACACCACTCACTCTAACTGAGTCATCTTTTCGTAAAATATCACACAGCATTTCAACCTATCCAGCATGATTCAATGTAAGAGCTGAAAACACATGCAGTAGTTTAGAAACAGATTTACCTGGTACAGGTGTGTTCGGTCCAGGTGTAGGAGCTCGCTCTAAAGGAAACATCATGTGTTTAGTACGGTGGGTGAAACAAACTGCAGAAATGTTCAAATACTCTAGACTAGTCAATTAACAATGAATGTGCCATCTCAAGTCAGAGATGAAACAATAGCTGAAATATAGACCTCTCACCTGTCACAGAGAGGTTGACTTGAACAACTTTCTCCCAATGAAGTTGTTTTTTCCTCTTACTGTAAATCTCACGCTGATACACATCATGGTCTGTCTCCTTGAGGTCAGCGATAGAACTGATGGTCGTCAGATGTTTTTGTTACTCCAGGGATGTGGATTATTAATCCAGAGAATGACTTCAAATCCCAACATGACATGTTCAGAATTCAAATTCCATTTATTGAAAAACAAGGGTCACGTGGTAATAAACCCCACGGAGCGAGCTGGGTGAGCCCTGAAGGATGGAGCTACCAAACTGGGTGATGGAAGGGGTTAACGATGTGAGAACCTGCACTTCCTCCCCAGAAACATGGTCCTTCTGTCTCCAGAGGTTGGGCTGCAGGAGGTGGGACCCACAGCTCCTCCCAAGCAGCCTTTCCAAGACCCAGTGCACTGACCTTGAAAGTGTATCCCAGTCGGCCCAGGATCCTGTGAGGATTCTCTCCACAGGGGGATGTAAACTGCTGGGAATGATCCTGCTCAGCGTCACTTTGGAAAAATTCCATTCTACCCTTCACAGTTAATGCAATCCTGTTGGAATTTTCACTCCCAATCCTGTTCCTGATCCCTCCTGATCAGTCTGATCTGAGCATCATTCCTCCCTGGAATGTTTTCCCCCAAAAGCCTGATAGTGTGTCTGAACATTGAATGATTGAATGCTGTTCCTTTCAGGGACTGGAAAGTAGTTAACCTGTTCAGGTAAAGAATGGAGCCCAGTGACAACAGCTTCTGAGCTACCTCCAGCAAGATGCCACCACTGGACACATGTACCCCTCCCGTCCCTTGTCAGCATTCTGCAGGGAGTCTACAGGACATCCTGGTCCACACCTCCACTCTCATCACCCTCCCATACCTCCCCGGCATCTTCCCATCAATCACAGAAGGTTCTGGGTTCTTGGGAGGCAGGTTGTGCTGCCCTGTATCTGCAAAGTCTCTGATTTACTGGCAATCTGGGGAACGCCCCAGAGTGAAGTTGTCCACAAGTTTTCCTCAATGGAATCAATACCTGCCTGTTTACCTCCTCCCTCCTTGCTATTCAAGGCCCCAGACACACCTTTCAGGTGAAGCAATACTTTACCTGTAGTTAACACAGCAGGTCAGGCAGCATCCAGGGAACAGGAGAATCGACGTTTCGGGCATATGCCCGAAACGTCCATTCTCCTGTTCCCTGGATGCTGCCTGACCTGCTGCGCTTTTCCAGCAACACATTTCCAGCTCTGATCTCCAGCATCTGCAGACCTCACGTTCTCCTGTAGTTAACACAATCCAGTCTACCGCATTCACTGCCCCTGTACATTGGGAGAGACAAAAAGCAGTTGCCCAATCTGTGTAGGAGAACACCTTTGTACTATTTGCAGATACCATCCTGTTGCCTGCCATTTCAATGCACCACCATGTTCCCTCACCAAAATCTCTGTCTCAAGCCTCCTCCAAGTGCTCCAATGACATCTAGTGCAAACTGGAAGATCAGTGTCTCATTTTCCGCATGGCGATCCTTCAGCTTTCAGGACTCAAAACTGAGATCGATAATTTTAGAAACTGAACACCTTCTATATCCTTTACTTTCACCTGCACCCCAGGCCCTGCTGTGGGCTGCTTTCAGCACAGCCAAGTCAATTTCACCGATCTGTCATCCCCATTATCAGTGCTTTTTTCTCCCTGGCAAACTGAGATCAGTCCCTTTGCAGAACTGTTATTCACCAAAGATCCTTCGACAGCACCTTCCACTTCTATCAAGAAGGACAAGGGCAACAGGTACTTGGGAAGACCACCCCATGCAAGTTCCCATCCAAGCCACTCACCACCCTGACTTGGAAATACATTGCCGTTCCTTCAAAGTGGTTGGGTCAAAATCCTGGAATTCCCTCCCTACCAGCATTGTGGGTCAACCCACAGCAAGTGGACTGCAGCGATTTAAGAAGGCAGCTCACCATCACCTTCTCAAGGGCAAATAGAGATGGGCTATCAATGCTGGCCAGCCAGTGACGCCCAAGTCCCACAAATGAATTTTAAAAATCTCTCTCTGAGCTGGGGATGTCGGGGATATTCGGGAAGGAAGCTGTGTAAAATATTGGAAAGTGGGTGTGGAAATGAAAGGGAATGGGGAACTTCAGAGGGGAGGGGGAAGCTCAGGGAAAATATTTTAATGGGATGGGATATGCATTGCATTTATTCGCAACAAGTTTCTTTGTTTTAAAGAAAGAAAGAAATTGATTGTCTGAGGCTGAAGCTTCCTTGAGGATGACAATTGAAGAAGGAGAACAAATCTTCGTTCTTTTCTTTTCCCAGTCCCACATTTTCCAATGAAACCTCCAGTCTCCCTGAGCAGGACAAGGGCAGCAGGATCACAGGAACATACCCCATCAGTCCCACACATGCACCATTCCGACCTGGAGAGATATCAGCCGTTTCTCCATCACCAGTGGATCTCAGAAACTGGAACAAGGCCTTCAGCTAGTAATCAGAATGTCCTGAGGACTGGAATGAACTCAGTCACAACAAAAAGGACAATCTAGTTTCTGCTGGTTTGTGGATTCCAGTGAAAGTGATGTGTCCTGAACCCGACAGATAGTCAAACATGTTCCAAATCACACTGACATGATCACCGACCCCAGCAGCAGTTCTCTGCATCTCCGACAGGTAAATTCCAGTTTCAGTGTTCTCTATTTGCATCAATTTCATTGTGAACTGAAAATATAATCTACATTTAAAAAGTATCAGTTTTGCCTTTTTAGGCAGAAGAAGATCAAACATTTGTCAGAGTAATAAATAGTCAGATCATTGGCTTTTGGACTAGTGCTCAGAGTACAAGGTGACAGGGCACATTATCCGCTCAACATCCCTAAATGCCTTCCAGAGAAATTTGTCCCTATGAGAGGGACAGTCAACATGTCTTTGTTCGTGGGAAATCATGTCTCACAAACTTGATTGAGGTTTTTGAAGAAGTAGCAACGAGGATTGATGAGGGCAGAGCAGTAGATGTGATCTATGTGGACTTCAGTAAGGCATTCGATAGGGTTCCCCATGGGAGACTGGTTACCAAGGTTCGATCTCATGGAATACAGGGAGAACTAGCCATTTGGATACAGAACTGGCTTGAAGGAAGAAGGCAGATGGTGGTGGTGGGGGGTTGTTTTTCAGACTGGAGGTCTGTGACCAGTGGAGTGCCACAAGGATCGGTGCTGGGTCCACTACTTTTCGTCATTTACATAAATGATTCGGACGTGACATAAGAGGTATAGTTAGTAAGTTTGCAGATGACATCAAAATTGGAGGTGTAGTGGACAGCGAAGAAGGTTACCTCAGATTACAACGTTATCTTGATCAGATGGGGCAGTGGGCTGAGAAGTGGCAGATGGAGTTTAATTCAGATAAATGCAAGGTGCTGCATTTTGAGAAAGCAAATCTTAGCAGGATTTATATACTTAATGGTAAGGTCCGAGGGAGTGTTGCTGAACAAAGAGACTTTAGAGTGCAGGTTCCTAGCTCCTTGAAAGTGGAGTCGCAGGTAGATAGGATAGTGAAGAAGGTATTTGGTATGCTTTCCTTTATTGGTCAGAGTACTGAGTACAGGAGTTGGGAGGTCATGTTGAAGCTGTACAGGACATTGGTTAAACCACTGTTGGAATATTGCATGCAGTTCTGGTCTCCTTCCTATCAGAAAGATGTTGTGAAACTTGAAAGGGTTCAGAAAAGATTTACAAAGATGTTGCCAGGGTTGGAGGATTTGAGTTATAGGAGAGGCTGAACAAGCTGGGGCTGTTTTCCCTGGAGCATCAGAGGCTGAGGGGTGACCTTATAGAGGTTTCCAAAATTATGAGGGGCATGGATAGGATAAATAGACAAAGTCTTTTCCTTGGGGTTGGGGAGTTCAGAACTATAGGGGGAGAGGGGAAAGGTATAAAAGAGACCTAAGGGGCAACTTTTTCACACGGACGGTGGTACGTGTATGGAATGAGCTGCCAGATGAAGTGGTGGAGGCTGGTACAATTACAACATTTCAAAGGCATTTGGATGGGTATATGAATAGGAAGGATTTGGAGAGTATGGGCCGGGTGCTGGCAGGTGGGACTAGATTGGGTTGGGATATCTGGTTGGCATGGATGAGTTGGACCGAAGGGTCTATTTCCATGCTGTACATCCCAATGACTCGATGACTCTGAGAGAACCGAGTAGGTGCTACTTTTCCATTCCAGGATGTTTCTCTCTTGTGTCTGCTGCAAAGGTGGGAGAGAAAGAGCCCTTGTTTGGAAGATGTTCTGTTAGTCAAAGAAAAGAATTGAGAGTGCAGGCTGCTGCTGGGATTGTGAGGCCGGGAAATTTTTACCTGGGAGAGGGTGATAGAATAGGGAGGTGGTGAGTATAAGGGTTAGAGGTGAGTCCTTGCTTCAAAGAAGAGGTTTCGGTTTCTATGTTTTCTCCCCAGAACAAATGGTGCCACTCCGTTTGGATCCACCCTGCCAAATACTAACATTGTTTCTTGTCCATCAATAAGTTTCACTTATGGCAACCAGCTCCTTGCACATTTCATCCTTTGTTTAAAGCATTATTCACATTGCGTATTTTCAACTCTCAATCCAAACGATAAAGATAATTTATCGTATGAAGAAAATGTTTCCATTTGTTTGGAGATGTGATGAGAATAAAGATTCACCCACATGATGTATTTCTCATTAAAACTGAGCTCCTTTCAATAAAGAAGCCTCTTTAATACATGAACCAAACTCTGGGTTTATTTGTCTGAACCCCCTTCAATAGTTTTGTATTCTGTGGAGATAGGAGCAGCAAATGGGGTGGAAGATGATTTTAGGAGCTAATAAGTGGATTGTTGGGGGGGGAGTTTCAGACAGTGGGGGACGGTGAGATGTGAATCATTTTCAGCTGCACTGTGGGAGACGTCTTCCCATTCTCAGGCCAAGTTAAAAATCACACAACACCAATAGCCCAATAGGTTTATTTGGAAGTACTAACTTTCAGAGCGTTGCTCTTTCATCAGGTAACTACGACTTACAAATAAACCTATTGGACTCTAACCCGGTGTTGTGTGATTTTTAACTTTGCCCACCCCAGTCCAACACCGGCTCCTCCAAATCATGACTGACAGTGTTTAAGGTTGTTATAATTTGGAGATGCCAGTGTTGGACTGGGGTGTACAAAGTTAAAAATCACACAACAGGTTATTGTCCAACCTTCAACACTACAACACCTTCAACACACTATCTGGGCTGACACAAATTGTTAAAGTTCACTTGAGAATTTAACTTTTAAAAAAAGTTTTGCGACTTCCATATGAAAGAAGTGAAACTATACATGGCCATTCTAACAGATGAGAGACTTAACAAACAATCAAGATATTTTTCGATGTATAATTTCAGCTGCATCACACTGTAAACTTTTACTATAAATTCTGTGTCTTATACTGTGTGCCAGACACAATCTTACACTTCACGACCACCTGATGAAGGAGCAGCGCTCCTAAACCGGTTGGTATATAACCTGGTGTTGTATGATTTTTAACTTTGACAGTGTTTAAAAACACTGACGGCCGAGCGTGCGCAGTGAGAGGCGCGGTGTATCTTTTTTTGGGCTCTCCCATTCGAACCGGGAGAGAGGGGGGGGTGTGGGGGTGTGATGGATCCGGGTGCAGCTGCTGTCGGGAAAAGCCGGGCCAAAGCTGCTCTTCTCCTGGAATGAGATTGGAATGAGACAACGGTCCAAGTGCGGACTCCCGGAAAACTGTGAATCCAGAGCTGGGGAGAAGGAGAGGGGGCCTTTACCACACACCCCCCCCCCACTCTCGGTGGGTGTAGCGCGAATTTTAATGACCAGGAGTGAAGCCAGTGGGACATTGTAGGGCTGGTTCCGGGCTGTATCTGACTGAGACACAATCCGCTCTCCCTCCAACGTGGAGTTTTACCAAATGTTTCTCAGCAGCTTCTCGGTCTCCTGTCAGTGTCTGACCCTGATCCTGATCGCAGTCCCGGTCCCGGTCCCGGGAAAGGAGCTGCAGGTACTTACTGTCAGTGTCTCCCACCCGGGGACACCGAGGGAGGGAGGGAGGGGGATCTGGGGAAACTTTCTGAGCAGTGAATCACCTCTTTATTAAAAGGAAACGCTGACAATCTCAGACACAGACAGAAAGGGCTGGAACTTTTCAGAAGTTTATAAAGTGATCTGACAACAGCCTCAGGAAGAGTGCAGTCGGGGAGGGTCAATTGTGTAATTGAAAAAGGATACCAGATTAGAGTGGTGTTGGAAAAGCACAGCACCACTCTAATCTTGACTCTAATCTCCA
Source organism: Chiloscyllium plagiosum (assembly GCF_004010195.1). Lineage (NCBI taxonomy): Eukaryota > Metazoa > Chordata > Chondrichthyes > Orectolobiformes > Hemiscylliidae > Chiloscyllium > Chiloscyllium plagiosum. Next base: position 17,862 of record NW_025210933.1, read on the forward strand.
GCATCAGCTGTACTTACTTTCGCCACATAGAAAAGGGAGTTAGACTGAGACTGTGGCGGTTCTAAAAGGGATAAGTAATGGGCTTTAAAGGTGAATTTGGCAAACAGCCAGAAAAGTCATTTTCGCGATTTGTCTTATCTGAGTCATTATCTGAGTCATCATCTGAGGGTGGGTCGGAATCATCAACGTGACAAGGAATGAAATGTTTTGGAAAGGGGCTCACTGATGAAGAGCTTATTCCTGGAAACGGCGACTCTCCTGCTCCTCAGATGCTGCCTGACCGTCTGTGCTTTTACAGCACCACACTTTTTCACTCTAATCTCCAACATCTGCAGTCCTCACTTTCTCCAAGGTGCTCACTGTGTTTTCTTGTTGCAGGGACACAACTCACAGAAACTACTCCCCCCGCTGTTGCTGCTGCTGCTAAATGTTGTTGCTGCTGTTTCAGGTCAGTGCTATGAATGCTGGAACATTTCAGCAGGGATCAAAGGCTGCAGATGGTGGGAATCAGGAATTCCTCTTGCTTTAAGGTGCTGTGTGAACTGCAAGTGGACCCACTGAGGGAGTGGGACACATTACACACCATGATCATGAGACAGAACTGTAGGGAAGGCACTTAGTGTCTTCAGATTAACCCCTGGGATGGGAACAATGGCATCCAGCTACTGAACTACACTTGGTGATAACAAAAACAGAAGTTGCTGGAAAAGCTCAGCAGGTCTGGCAACATCTGTAAAGAGTTAACATTCCAGGTCCAGTGACTTCCACCAACTTCAGTTTTTGTTTTCACAGTTTTTGTTTCTATTTTAATAGTCACTGATGTTGGGATAGAAACTGGGATTCAGTGGGAGTGTGATAGATTCCTGGGCACTGGGGTCTGTTTTCTTACCAATGCTGGAATTAAGTAGAACTGGGACCTGTCACTGAGGAAGGGGAATGGGGTAATCAGGACTCAGGATTGGGCTTCGTGTCCGAGGCTGAGGCTGGATCAGGCGAAACTGGATGGTGGAGGGAGTAAGGTCTGACAGGTTAATGGTGGAGGGAGGTGAGGAACCACATTGCCTTGGCCCCTTTCACACCATCTACCTCACCCCTATACTGTTTTCACTTGGGAATCCTGTTCCTGATTCCTCCTGATCGAGCCTCATTCCTCCCTGGATGTGTTTCCCTATACCCCGATAGAGTCTCTGAACATTTCTGCAGTTTGTTTCACACACCGTACTAAACACGTGATGTTTTCTTTAGAGCGAGCTCCTACACTTGGACCGAACACACTTGTACCAGATAAATCTGTTTCTAAACTGCTGCATGTGTTTTCAGCTCTTACATTGGATCATGCTGGACAGATAGGGAGTAACATTGGAAGGTTTGAAATGCTGTGTGATATTTTACCATTGGGGTTCAAAGATGTGTAGGTTTGGTAGATTGGCTGTGCTAAAAATTGCCCACAGTGTCCAGGTTTGAGCAGATTAGGTGGATTAGTAATGGGAAATGCAGGGATAAGGTAGAAGAGTGAAATAAGTGGGATACTCTTTGTTGTGTTGGTGTGGACTTGTTGGGCCGAATGGCCTGTTTCCACACTGCAGTGATTCTATATTTTTTTTAAAATGACTTGAGACAATGAGTGAGCGGCAATGAGTTCCACAGATTCCCACGCTGTGCTGAAAAAATCCACCCCCTCTCAGTTCAAAATGGTTGTTCCTTCCCTCTGAGCCTGTGCCCTCTGGTCCTTGTCTCTCTATCTCATGGAAATGTCTTCGCCCGAAGGCCTGTTTCCACACTGCAGTGATTCTATATTTTTTTAAAAATGACTTGAGACAATGAGTGAGCGGCAATGAGTTCCACAGATTCCCACGCTGTGCTGAAAAAATCCACCCCCTCTCAGTTCAAAATGGTTGTTCCTTCCCTCTGAGCCTGTGCCCTCTGGTCCTTGTCTCTCTATCTCATGGAAATGTCTTCTCCATTTCCAGTCTCTCTCCTACTTCTGACATGACAAGCCCTTCATCTCTGGGATCATTCTTGTAAACCCCTGGATCTCCTCCAAGGCCAGCACATCCTTCCTTAGATCTGGGACTGAAGCTGCTTTCAATACTCAGCTGCGATCTGACCGGACCTTAGCAGTACATCCCTGCTCTTGTATTCTAGCCCCCTCGAAATGAATGCTACCATTGCATTTGCCTTCCTAACAGCCAACTGAACTGTATGTTAACTTGGAGAGAGCCCTGAACTAGGACTCCCGAATCCCTTTGTGCTTCAGATTTCTGAAACCTTTCCCCTTTAGAATATGTGCCTCTTCCTCTGACCAAACTGCATAACCTCATTATTGGCCAGAGGAAGTGGTGGAGGCTGGTACAATTGCAACATTTAAGAGGCATTTGGATGGGTATATGAATAGGAAGGGTTTGGAGGGATATGGGCTGGGTGCTGGCAAGTGGAACTAGATTGAGTTTGGATATCTGGTCAGTGTGGACAAGTTGAACCGAAGGGTCTGTTTGCATGCTGTACATCTCTATGACTCTATTAGCCACATTGTATCCCCCTGATATTACTTTGTCCATTTCCTAGACTATCTGCAGCCTCCCTGCGTATGCCACACTATCTGTCCCTCCACTTATCATGGTGTCACTTGCAAACTTAGCAATGTTATCCTCAGTTCCTTTGGTCAGATCGTTAACTTTTAGCCTGGTTTGTTGATGGGAGTGATAATTTGACAGAACAAGTATCATAGATCAGATCAACTGGAACACGGCAACTGGTCATTTCTGATCTCTGACCTCAGGAAAACAGACCGGAACCAGTCCGTGTGTCCGATTTGAGACAGGATGGCTGAGCACTTTCATCAACCTGTTCATGTCTCTGTAACACGGGAAAGGTTTCTGTGATGAAAATGGTGACACTTTTTATTTTGTCTGTCTTTTCTTGGTGACTGCCCAATTCATTGAACAGTGACACTGCAGAAGGCTTGTGTGGGGGAGATGGGCCGAATGGCCTGTTCCTGTGCTATAGCTGCAATGTAATGATGAAAATGCTCGTTTCCTGTTCCAGCTCACCATCACAGTCCAGCCAAGCCCCTGCTGGGAGCTTAGCTGAGGACCGGGCTGGGTATGGATTTTCTGCACCATGTGGCTGAATAGTCATCACAAGCTGTATT
>NW_025210934.1:0-2552 GCF_004010195.1 Chiloscyllium plagiosum
AAAGTACTGAAGATGCCACCTAGACAGGGAATGAAGCATCTGCAAATATTCGTCCTAGCTCGGCTAACATACCCACAACCACGGCGAATATAATCAGTGCTACAAATCTTTACACAAACCTTGAACACAGAAAGAAATCTAGGACTTGTCTGGTTGGGTGTGGGTTTCAAAAATGCAATAACCTGCAATTGCAGATCCCCATTACGGAGGCGGGGATCTTCCTCTTCTGACAATGGGACTTGGTACTCTGCACGAGCTGGGGAAAGAGTCTATCATTTCTCTCATCATATTTTGGAGCTCGGATCCACGACAGGTAAGAGCACGTTCAGGGAAGAAAGGGAGCGTGGGATTGTCCGCATCTCATTGTGGCAAAGTTTTCCAGAATCGATGTGAATAGCGATAAAAGTAAAGTCAACCCGGACTTGTTCAGTTCTTAATGTATTTCCCAATTCTGTACCTATGTCTGCATCTGATTCGGAAGGAAAGTCGTTACAACAGAAATGGCTCCGAACAGCCAACAACGCCGAGGCATCAATTCTTGATCAGCGGTCCAGTCTAAGAAGCTTCAGATCAGTATAAATTCTCACGTCCTGAAACTTTATAATTGAAAAAAAACGAAGTACTTTTCAACTGGTGCGGTTTGAATCTGCATCATTGACCATAATCTGTGAAGACAGGCAATTCACTTCCCCGTCACAGTGTGTGATCCATCTGCAGGCCTCGTGTTCCTGACAGCCATGTCGACGTCCCTGAGTTTACTTCTGCTACAGATAGACATAGAGAGTCAAGTCATATAATAATTTGTTTCGCTGTCATTCTTTCCCAGGTTCCATTGAGGGTTTATTTTAAAATGTTCTTTTTTGCCAAAATATTGATATCACTGGTCCAGCTCCGTTTTCACTTCAATCAAAACCTCAATCAATTCTGTTCGTTTTAATCTCCTTTAGCTCCAGAACAATCCATACTCCTGTAAATGTCCCAGAACAATCCATATTCCTGTAAATTTCACATACTTTCCTATCTCTGTAATCTCCTTTGACCACTACAGCCATCCTCGTCTCTCACACTTGCTGCAATCCCTTACTTACTTCCTATCTTTTAAACAAGGAAAGTGATGTGATAGCTTCACATAGTACTAACCAGGTCAGATGCAGCTGTTGTGAGTCAATGCTATCTCTAATAATCTCCAATAATTCCCTATAACTGACATAAGACTCACCGAGCTGACATTTCTTAGATTAACTATGTTGCGTTTTATCAACCGAGGAGCAACATTAATCTCCACGTCTCTTGAAACTCCCCTGTGACTGAAGAGCACAGAAAGACTGTGCACCAGGCGACAGCAATTTACTCACTTGCTTCCCTCAGTATTTTGGAGTGTATCCCGTCATATCTTGGAGGCCTGTCCACTTGCATGCTATTCACAATACCCAGCTCGTCCTTCGTTGTTAAATACTGAAATATTCTGGAATGTCGCCATATCTTTCTCTGAACTCAGAATCCATCATGTCCTTCTGCTTTGACAGTTCCAAAGCAACGTATTCGGCAAAGAATTCACTTACTTCCTCCTGCACCATGCATTAATTACCTCCTTTCTCCTTGAGTAATTCTACTCTCCCCCGGCTACCCTCTTAATCCTGATAACACTGTTTGCCAAAGAGGTTTCATGGGACCTTCGAGCCCTCTGAATTCTTTCTTTACGCTTTTCCTGCTTTTAATGTTTTTGACACCTCTGACTGACTTCAGTTGCCAGGCCCTTCGAAGTGCATCTTCTTTACTTTTTCACTGAACTTACCGTTTCTCTTGTCATCAAAGGTTCCTAAATCTTGCCATTCAAACCAGCCTGCCGCTCTGACCCGACCACGTAAGATCAGAAGGGGTGGATAAGCTTTTCAGCCAATTCTTCCAGATTCTTCACGATCGGCCATATTGTCGAGGTCCCTTTCAGCTTCAATTCAAATTCAGAACGATATACAAACGTTTTGCGACTCTATTGGGCGACCATTGTTTGCCTTTTATTCTTTACTTATTTTCGGTATCTGTGATGAAAAGAAATCGACTAAAGATTGATGTATCTTTCTTTCCGGCATCGTTTTAAATATGTTGTTTGCTTCCTAATTTCTTTTTGCTCTTGCCCCTCCGCATTCTGTACTCCTCCCAGGTTTCTGCGATACTGAGTTCCCACTGTCTGATGTAAGTTTTGCTGTTTTGTCTGTGTTTTTCTGCACTTCCAAGAAACCGTGGAATAAGCAGCAGAAGCTTTTAACTTTGTGAGATCACATTTTCTTGAGATCACTTTAATCTCCCCTCAGGATACCTATCACTGCTTTGATTCTGATTAATCTTATGTTATTGTTTCCTGTTGACTTGCATGAAATCTCTTTCCAACTTAATAAAAGGAGACTGAGTCATATTCGGACCCCAGCTGTTAGTCTAGTTTTGTCTTTTCGAATTCTTGCATTTGAATCAAATCAATTGTGTTCACTATATCTTAACACTGCGATTTCCGTTCAGACGTGAGTAGTAATGACCTTCGATAGTGATGTTTAACG
>NW_025210934.1:12267-15648 GCF_004010195.1 Chiloscyllium plagiosum
CAGTACTGGTGGGGACAGGTCTGTCGCTGTATAGCACTGGGGTACAGTACTGGTGGGGACAGGTCTGTCACTGTATAACACTGGGGTACAGTACTGGTGGGGACAGGTCTGTCACTGTATAACACTGGGGTACAGTACTGGTGGGGACAGGTCTGTCACTGTATAACACTGGGGTACAGTACTGGTGGGGACAGGTCTGTCACTGTATAACACTGGGGTACAGGACTGGTGGAGACAGGTCTGTCACTGTATAACACTGGGGTACAGTACTGGTGGGGACAGGTCTGTCCCTGTATAACACTGGGGTACAGTACTGGTGGGACAGGTCTGTCACTGTATAACACTGGGGTACAGGACTGGTGGGGACAGGTCTGTCACTGTATAACACTGGGGTACAGTACTGGTGGGGACAGGTCTGTCCCTGGATAACACTGGGGTACAGTACTGGTGGGGACAGGTCTGTCCCTGTATAACACTGGGGTACAGTACTGGTGGGGACAGGTCTGTCACTGTATAACACTGGGTTACAGTACTGGTGGGGACAGGTCTGTCCCTGTATAACACTGGGGTACAGTACTGGTGGGGACAGGTCTGTGACTGTGAATTTGATTAATTTTTTGTTGAGAGTTGAGTTTTGTATCACATTCATATTGTTTGTGATGGTACTTCAGTCATTTACAGTATATTGGTCTAACTGGTGCCTTGTGAAATGGTTGTGTGATTATAGCTGGGCGTCAGTCAGTCATAGTGGTGAATGAATCAGTGTTGTGAATTCGTAGTCACTGCATCCCGTCAACACATCCAGATGCTAAATTCACTTGTTCTTGCTGTCTTTCTTCGAAGTCACTGCCTGGTGCAGATTAGTGTTTTAATGTCCGGGGAAGATATACATTGAATGTGGTCTTGGGTGAGATGCCGACCCACATGGCTGCACCCCCAATACAGAGAGCCAAATCACCAGAGATGTCTGTGCAACATTCCACTTGCTTGACCAGCTTGTTATTGCTTTGGTGTGAACCCTGTGTCCTCTCGTCAAGTTCTCTGGAAGGGAGAAATGTTTTTATTCTCAAATGCTGTGCATGTGGCTGACAGGTCAAGTTCTGAAGAACTCATTACTCATCAGTCGATACCAGTATGAAAGGCAAGTCTAATCATGAACAGGACACTAGTTGGGGACTGAATAAATTTCTCTGCTCTGCCATCACTCATACCTCACCTATGCATTTTGCCGTGTTAAGGTTTGTGTGATGGGGCAGTTTTTTTTTGTTGAGGTGTCATTTTCCCCCAGGAGTCACCCAGCAGTTACTTAGTCACCTAAACCTTGTAATTAGGAGTATCCTGATTTCAGAATCTGAGCAGTTTCCATCTGCATTTCCCAATGTGGATAGCAAGGAATGTGGGGCCTGTGGACCAGTGCAGTTGCTGTGGTGCTCAGATTGGAAGTCTTTTCCCAAGTATGGGTGTGTAGCATGAGATAGACCAGCGCAGGTGACCATGCTGAGCCTGCCCTGACTCTGTCCAGAATGCTAGTCTTGACTGAGTGCAGTTAACCTACTCCATCAATTCCCTACTGCTGCCTCACTTTTATCATTTCAATCTATGCAGAAAAACAAGTTTGAAAGGAATTGAATGTTTACTTTTACTGAACGTGGTTATTAACTGCATCAGAGCAGAGCCAGAAGATTAACTTCTCAGCAGCCCAAAGTTCATCAAAGTAAGAACACTTAAACATCTACAACTCACAACTTGGATTTGGCCCTGAATTAGTGTGTGACAAAAGCAACTTGGTGTCAAATTCTGCTCATTTAAAACAATGCCACAGTTAAATCTGTTCAAACAGGTGGTTGTCCAGCCTGGTGAAGGAGCAGCGCTCCGAAAGCGAGTGCTTCCAATTAAACCTGTTGGACTATAACCTGATGTTGTGTGGTTTTTAACTTGCTACGTGGACGCACCACCTCCTGCAAATTGCCCTCCAAACCATTCACCAATCTGATTGGAAATATATCACCATTCCTTCAGGATTTCCAGATCTAAATCCTGGAACCCTCTCCCTAGCCGCATTATGGGTGTCACAAATGCATTGCGACCGTGCAAGAGATCGCTCGCCACCTTCGAAAGAGCAAGTAAATTGGGCAATAAATACAGATCAGCCAGAAATGTACACATCCTTCAAAAGACTCAAATGGAAACTCCACAGAGATGGAGACTTCAGATACAATTACTGGGCAGTTTGTGGAGAATTGGTCCGCTGTATAACACTGGGGTACAGTACTGGTGGGGACAGATCTGTCACTGTATAACACTGGGGTCCAGTACTGGTGGGGACAAGTCTGTCCCTGTATAACACTGGGGTCCAGTACTGGTGGGGACAGGATTGTCACTGGATAACACTGGGGTACGGGACTGGTGGGGACAGGTCTGTCCCTGTATAACACTGGGGTCCAGTACTGGTGGGACAGGATTGTCACTGGATAACACTGGGGTACGGGACTGGTGGGGACAGGTCTGACCCCTGTATAACACTGGGGTACAGTACTGGTGGGGACTGGTCCGTCACCTTATAACACTGGGGTACAGTACTGGTGGGGACAGGTCTGACCCCTGTATAACACTGGGGGACAGTTCTGGTGGGGACTGGTCTGTCAGTGGAAAACACTGGGGTACTACTGTTGGGCCACGTTTGTCACTGTATGAGACTGGGGTACAGTACTGGTGGGGACAGGTCTGTCACTGTATGACATTGGGATACAGTACTGGTGGGTACTGGTCTGTCACTGTATTACAGTGGGGTACAGTACTAGTGGGGACAGGTCTGTCAGTGTATAACACTGGGGTACAGTATTGGTGGGGACAGGTCTGCCACTGTATGATGCTGGGGTACAGTACTAGTGGGGACAGGTCTGTCACTGTATAACACTGGGGTACAAAACTAGTGGGGACTGATCAGACCCTGTATAACACTGGGGTACAGTACTGGTGGGGACTGGTCTGTCACTGTATCACACTGGGGTACAGTATTGGTGGGGACAGGTCTGTCACTGTATGATGCTGGGGTACAGTATTGGTGGGGACAGGTCTGTCACTGTATGATGCTGGGGTACAGTACTAGTGGGGACAGGTCTGTCACTGTATAACACTGGGGTACAGTACTAGTGGGGACTGATCTGACCCTGTATAACACTGGGGTACAGTACTGGTGGGGACTGGTCTGTCACTGTATAACACTGGGGTACAGTACTGGTGGGGACAGGCCTGACCCTGTATAACACAGGGTATAGTACTGGTGGGGACAGGTCTGTCACTGTATAACACTGGGGTACAGTACCGGTGCGGACAGGTCTGTCCCTGTATAACACTGGGGTACACTACTGGTGGGGACAG
>NW_025210934.1:18062-21015 GCF_004010195.1 Chiloscyllium plagiosum
TAACACTGGGGTACAGTACTGGTGGGGACAGGTCTGTCACTGTATAACACTGGGGTACAGTACTGGTGGGGACAGGTCTGTCCCTGTATAACACTGGGGTACAGTACTGGTGGGGACAGGTCTGTCACTGTATCACACTGGTGTCCAGTACTGGTGGGGACAGGTCTGTCACTGTAAAGCACTGGGGGACAGTACTGGTGGGGACAGGTCTGTCACTGTATCACACTGGTGTCCAGTACTGGTGCGGACAGGTCTGTCACTGTAACGCACTGGGGGACAGTACTGGTGGGGACAGGTCTGTCCCTGTAATGCACTGGGGTACCGTACTGGTGGGGACAGGTCTGTCCCTGTAATGCACTGGGGTACCGTACTGGTGGGGACAGGTGTGTCCCTGTATAACACTGGGGTACAGTACTGGTGGAGGACAGGTCTGTCTCTGTCTCACACTGGGGTACAGTACTGGTGGGGACAGGTCTGTCTCTGTCTCACACTGGGGTACAGTACTGGTGGGGACAGGTCTGTCACTGTAACGCACTGGGGTACCGTTCTGGTGGGGACAGGTCTGTCAGTGTTTTTGCTGATGGCCTGTATTTGATGATGGGCTGGTGTATCTTGATGTGTGGAGCCAATTTCAGGCCCGTGGCACCATGGTCCCTTTGGCGTGGCATTCTGGGGTGCCTGTGTTTGTTTGCTGGAAAACTGTGTTTTAATGTTGGTGGTTCATTACTTGTGGGTTAGATGAAAGAAGTTTTGGCCTGTGTTGTTTTAACATCTAATGTTTGAATGAAATGATTGTGGGCTGTTTTACTCTCATGCCTTCTTTCGAGAGGGTCTGTTTTCACTGGTCTGGTTTAGTGTTAGTGAGCATGTCTATACAAACTGCAGAAGCTCTCTTACTCTGCTGATGCCAGCTATATGGCTTTGTGTTTTCCCTTCCTCCTTGCCATCCCTGTCAGATTTGGAAAGGAGATTCCCTCCTCCTGTGAACTGGCTCCATGTCACTGGTTGCAGGGCATTGCTGAACATTACAGGAACACATCCCACCTGTGTTCCATCAACCAACAGCCCCAGTAACCCTTCTCTCAACCTTCATGTTTAGATTACTTACAGTGTAGAAACAGGCCCTTCGGCCCAACAAGTCCACACCGACCCTCCGTAAGCGCACCCCACCCAGACCCATTCCCCTGCACTTACCCCTTCACCTAACACTACATGAATGCCTTCAACGCTGGTCAGTGTTGCTTTGCATTTATTCATAGGATGTCAGGTGAATTGGCCATGCTAAATTGCCTGAACATTTTTTGGACTGTGGGAGGAAACCGGAGCACCCGGAGGAAACCCTTGCAGACACAGGGAGAACGTGCAAACTCCACACAGTCAGTCACCTGAGGCGGGAATTGAACCTGGGTCTCTGGTGCTGTGAGGCAGCAGTTCTAACCACTGTGCCACCATGCCACCCATCTCAGTGTTTGTGAGACTGTGATGGGGAGTGCTACAGTGGCTACAGAATCATAGCATCCCTACAGTGCCAATAGAGGCCATTCAGACCATCAAATCTACACTGACCCTCTAAAGAGTATCTCACCCCCCTCCCCATAATCTCCCATTTACCATGGTTAACGGCTAGTCCACCTGAGTATAATTAGGGTGGCCAATCCACTTAACCTGCATATCTTTTGGTCTGTGTGAAGAAACTGGAGCACCCAACAAAAGTTCACACAGACATGGGGGAAACATGCAAACTCAGCCCAAACGTCGCCCAAGGTTAGAATCGAGCCCAGGTCCTTGGCATTGTGAGGTAGCAGTACCAACCACCGTACCACCCCACAGTTTCAAACATACAAATTCTGTTCCAATATTCTTATATACTATTTGAGGAAAGTCCATGCTGAACTACTGACAACGTAGCCTGCCCAGCCAGGACAAGTTTTAGATTGTGAACGTTTGACAAAGGACTTTGCAAAGTGTCACACTTCGGGTCTATTGATACTCTGGGTGTCATGATCTCACGCATATTTGCTCTCCTACTCATTATCCCTGAGCCAATCCCCTGCGAGACTTGACCCTCAACCTCCATCATACTCGACGCTCAGAGCTGTGTTGGACTGAGGTATTGTCTCGTGTCAGCACTGTGTGTAGGAGGTTGATTTTTATCTTGAATACCTGACTAACAGACATGGTGTTACTTTGCACTGCGCTGGATTTCCTGCCTTTCCTTCCGGACCTTTCAGCTGTTTCACTTTCTGTGTCTGTGTGTGTGTCTGTGTGTACACGCGCAGGCTGGGCGAAGGCTCAGACAGCTTACCTCTGACTCATTGCTGCTACAAATATGCTCAATACTTTGAAGCTGCTGCCTTGGTCAGTATGGTTAGTGGTAAGTCTACCCAGTGACACTGGGAACGCTTGTCTGACAGCTTACGGTGGGGGAGGGGGGGGTTACAGTATTTCACGGTAAAGCAGTCACCTGTATTGAAAGAGGGATTCTGTCATGTCAGGGCACATTTGATCTGATTGCATCTCCCTCAGTGTTGGAGCAGTGAGTTGGCCATTCCCTCTGGCTTCTTTGGAGAATTCTTGCTCCATAGAAAATAAAATAAACACAAATCCCTTTTTACCCCTCACCTGTCCTCTTTCACACCCTTGCTGCCAAACCTGCCACCCCCTTCCCCCACCACCAGAAAGGCCAGGGCAACTGACCAAAGGGCAGGTTACCCCCTTTTTTCTGTGAGTTCGGCTCATTGTTGGCAGAGACCATCTGTGTTCTGTAGTGAGGTGACAACCACTTGTGCTTCACCTGCAGGTTCCCCTCCAAGCTTCTCGTCTTCCTGACTCTCATCCTATCACCATTTCTTCACGCCCTGGCGTTCCCTCTCTTACAACATTGTAGGTGTACCTATTCTCCACAGACTGCAGGGATCAAGAAGGCATAACTTGGGCTGGACAACAAATATTG
>NW_025210935.1:0-21019 GCF_004010195.1 Chiloscyllium plagiosum
AGATCAGGAGAGCGGGGGAGGTGATGAGTCTTGTTGAAACCTGAGACAGTGAGAAAATTAATCCCACGCTGTTGGTCTCACTTTTCTCATAAACCATTTAGTCAGCGGACTGAGCTGAGAGACTTCCATTTAATGCAGAGCTAAACCATATAGCTCAGTGCATTTACATTATATAATATTTCATGTTAAATGAGTTGCTGCACCTTCCAACTCCACCAGCTCTTGTTATACTTAACACTTTCATTGCAGGTGTCATGCAATTTCTTTCGTATGAACGTTAACCAATTCGAGAATTTTTCCATTTTGTATCCCCATCCAGGCAGCCCAGAATCACTGTCACTGTTGAATTCTCCCCGTGTCTGCGTGGGTTTCCTCCGGTTGCTCCAGTGTCCTCCCACAGTCCAACATATGCAGGTCAGGTGAATTGCCCGTTGTGTTAGGGGCAGAGATAAATGTAGCGGAATGGGTCTGTGTGGATTGCGCTTCGGCGGGTCAGTGTGGACTTGTTGGGCCGAAGGTCCTGTTTCCAAACTGTAAGTACTCTAATCTAATCTAATCTAATCTAATCCAAAATAATTCACTCCTTGTCTGTCTGCGCTCGCTTTTCAAATATTTTTGAATCAGCTCCTAAAATGATTCTATTTCTGAAAATTCATCTCCGAATTCAATAACTCTCAGAATAAAAAATGCCTACTCCAAGCTTCCTTATCGTGCCCAGATGGATTTGAAGTTCTAACCTCTAGTTTCTACTCTCCTAAACGAGGAAGTTTCCCTCGTATTTACTCTTAACAGCTTCACATCAGCTGGATAACTTCTTTTCGGAAACAACTAAGTCTTTCCTGATTTCTCCCGCATTATTCCTAATGCAATGACACCATCCAATTAAACCGTCTCTTTTCGTTTCTCGTGGCTTTATTTCCCAGTAAACCTCATTTCCATCGTTTCTAACGACATGGTATCATGGCCGTGTCATTCCGAACGTCTTTATAGTCCAGTAAACACTGCCTATGTCTTTCATCATTGTTTATATCCTGGTATATTTCAACCTGAGAAAGGAGGCTGGGTCCAATTCAATGCATGAAAACTTACCACTAAGTTATGCAATCTTATTACCGACACAGGAAAGGTGGAGGCAATTTCAATTACAGCTGAATGGATTGGTTATAAGAGAATCGGGTCAAATCCCAGTCACAACGTTGACTGTTCTTATAGTTATTTCTTCTCTACGTGTGCTGAAGTAACACAGTGAGGGATCAATTACTATTGCCAGACATACATAAGGGGCTGGGTATGAAATGCTGATGTTGTGAGATCAGAGCAGTTTTTATTGACATAGACCATTCACTGTTCGAATGTCAGTCTTAGGAATTAGACAGAGAGCAATTTTGAACGAAATCTGAGCAGGAACGTTTACCACATGACGTAACACCAAATTGTGTGGTTACTTTGTTGTTTACCTCATTTGTGTGTTTTGCTTCATTGGGGATTTTGAAGTTATCCCCTCTAGTTCCGTGCTTTTGCACCATTATGCAAAAGATGCAGTACAATAACACCGAACACTGTTCCAGTCTACTTGCACAGATATTGACCCCTGGAAACAGCACTATGCACTCTCCTCGAGTCTGGAAAATAATTTGCTGCATTCCCGCTCTTATTGGTCTTTTCATTACATCGGCTTCTATTCTTCACGGAATCTGATTCAGCAGATCTTGTCATTGAGTCATTTGTTTGTATGTGTTCAGATCATGTGAGCAGAATATCACAGTCCATAACCCAGAAATCAGACCATACTCAGGGAACCGTACTCTGCTCTTGATCATTTCATGAACACCAGGGAGAAATATCTATGCTCTTCAAAATTTACTAACCTGTTTTTCAGAAGCAAGATAAACAGTTCCAGGTTTCTGCTTTTGTTGTCACATGGACCAAGATTCTAAATGCTGGAACTAATTGAGACTGTCCGCCCTCCCACATCCATTTTCTCCCCAGGAGATGGTCTGAATCGGATTCTTCTAAAAAGAAGAATACTTTTATCCATTGTTTTCTGGTTTATGGGACCACTAGGCTCCTGATGGGCCTCTGTACATCGCACTGACGACAGCAGTTTCCAGCCGTCTTCAGTTTTTTTGTAGCAAGTACCTTCGAGGATGACATCAAAAGATGTTCGCTGTGACTGTGTGATATTCTACCAATGGAGACAGCTCTTTCAATGGAGTCAGCTCAGTCCGCTGGGATGGATAATTTCTGCAGTGTGCCCTGCCGATCAGATACAGTGCACTTTATCATTCAGATCATACAGAGTGAGAGCGCTCGAAAAGGCCAATTGGTCACTCGTACATGTGTCAGCTCGGGAGTTACAAAATATGGGTTAAAGCGGAAACACTGGGGATTTGATCAGGTTTCAAGTGTTTACGTGAGGCAGGAAGCAGAAAAAGATACACTGTGAAGCGATTGGGATCTGACTACAGGAGCAGCAAACAGGTTGTACAGCGCAGAGGAGAGCTTAGAAGTATTGAATTCTGATTGATGGGCTGATCATGCTTTCACTGGGCCACGCTGATGCAGAAGATAATTTGTCAGTGTCTCTCGGAATTGTGATGTCATAGACAAATATCACCGTTACACTGCTGTAAATTCCTTTTTCCAATGTGACAACAGTCTGTATGTTAAATAGCTTAAATATTTAATCCTTTCTCATAAATAATTCCATTCCATCTCATTGTGTTGTATTGTCTTCTTTCCACTTTACCTGTTATTGTGCCTCAACTGAAGTTGATTTGCTCCTTCTGCGTGTCTTTTACATTCTGGGTGATATGATGCAATTGTACTGATCCACTTTCTGACAGAATTTTCCACTTCACTTCAGCCTGCCCTAACTTCGTTATCTGATACCATTCCTGTTGTCTGGGTGTTCAGTGCTCGTCTCAGATCCAGCCTCCCCTCACCCAAAATAAACGCAAAACTCAGTCACACTGTGATCACTGCAATCCAGGGACATCTTCACTCCGAGTTCATTGATTATTCCTATGAGAAATTTCGGACTGCAGATGCTGGAGATCAGAGTCGGGATGTGGTGCTGGGAAAGCACAGCAGGTCAGTTAGCATCCGAGGAGCAGGAGAATCCACGTTTCAGGCATAAGCCCTTCAACAGGAATAAGACTTGTGAGTCGGGACTGAGAGATAAATGTTAGGGGTGTGCAGTTTGGGGGATGAAGCTGGGAAAGCGGTAGTTGGATGAAGGTGAGGGAGAAGATGATAGTTCAGAAGGAGCAGTGATGGAATGGGTCCAGAGGGCGGTGCCAAGTTTGAGGCTTGGGAGTTGGGGCAAGGGAAATGAGGAAACTGTTCAAATCCATACTTATCCCGTGAGGTGACAGAGTCCCAAGGCGTTCGTCCTCCAGGTATTTGGTGGTTATGGTTTGGCGCTGAAGGAGGCCCAGGACCTGCACGTCTTTGATGGAGTGGGAGGGGGAGTTGAAGTGTTCAGTCACTGGATGGTGAAGTTGGTGGGTGCGGGTGTCCCAAAGATGTTCTGTGAAATGATCTGAAAGAAGGTGTCCTGTCTCCCTGATGTACAGGAGACCACACTGGGTTCAAAAGATGCAGTAGATGACATTGTAAGTTGTACAGGTGAATTTCTAACCGATGTGGAAGGATCCCTTGGGGCCTTAGACGGGGATGAGTGGAGTGGTGTAGGCGCTGTTTTTACCCTTCCTGCAGTGGTAGCGAATGATGCCAGGAGTGGGCTGTGGGTTTATTGGAGGCAGTAAACCTGACGACGAGTTCGTGGAGGGAATGGTCTTTTCAGAATGGTGATAGGGGTGTGGAGGGAAATATATACCTGATAGTGGGGTCTGTTTGGAGATTGCAGAAGTGGTCGAGTCTGATGTGTTTGATGCTGAGTTTGGTGGGGTGAAAGTTGAGGAACATGGGGTTCTGTCCTTGGTGCGGGAGGGGTGTGGTTTAAGGGCGGTGGTGAGTGAAGTGGAGGAGATGCACTGGGGGGCATCGTCAACCACGTGGGAAGAAGACCAACTGGGACTTTCTGAGGTGGAATTGGTCATCCTGGGAAAAGATGCGGTAGAGGCACAGGAATTAGGAATAAGGGATGGTGTTTTTAAATGAGGTGGTTCGGTGGAGGTGTAGTATTGGTAGCTGTGGGAGTCGGTGGGCTTGTAGTATATGTCTGTCATTGGTCATTCGCTGGAGACGGTGATGGACAGGTCCAAGAAGTGGAAGGGAGTTGCCAAGAAGATTCAGGTGAATTTGAGGTCGGGCTGAACAGTGTTGGTAACGTTGGTGAACTGTTCAACCTCCTCGTGGGAGCAGTAAGTGGGGCCAATGAATTCATCAATGTAGCGGAGGAACAAGTGGAGAGAGGTGCCAGAGTAACTGCGAAAGACGGACAATTCCACATATCTGACAAACAGGCAGGCATAGCTCGGTCACATGCGGGTACCCATGGCTACCCCTTTGGTTTGGAGAAAGTGGGAGGATTGGACAGAAAAGTTGTTGAGGGTAAGGACCAGTTCAGCCAGGTGGATGAGGGGTCGGTGGAAGGGTACTGGTTGGTGTGAGATGAAGAAATAGAGGGTTTGGAGACTTTTGTCATGGCAGATGGATGTGTACAGGGACTGGATGTCCAAGGTGAAGGTGACGCATTGTGGACAAGGGAAATAAAAGTCTTGGATGAGATGAAGTGCATAGGTGGTGTCACAAACGTAGGTGAGGATTTCCTGGACTGGGGAGACAGGAAGGAGTTGAGGTAAGAAGAGATGAGTCGGGTCGGACAGGAGCAGGCAGAGACAGCAGGTCTTAGGAAGGAGGTAGAATCGGGCAGTGCGGGATTCATGGACAATGAGGATGGAGGCTGTGAATGGGAGATTACCCAGAGGTGATGAGATTGTGATGGTCTGGGAGATTATGTTACAGCTTCGTGGATGTATGTGACGAGTTGGCCGAGTGGTTACGGCGATAGGCTACTAATCTATTGTGCTCTGCACGCGTGGGTTCGGATCACACTCTCGTCGCTGTTTCCTGGATTATCACAGCTGTATTATTGAAATTGGAACTCCAATGGCCAGTTTATATGCATCGACGATATTATAAAACCTCAAAGAATAATTTGAGACTGATGCCTGAATTGAATTAAATGTAGACTGAATTGGGATAATGAAAAGGAACGCGATTTTCTTTTCCAAGTCAAGTTGCTGTGAACGTTTATCGTTTGAAAGAGATCCAGGAAAACCAAATAACGAGAGATGCAAAGTGCATGTTTATGCAATGGGATTCTTAATGAGTGTTTTGTCAGATGAAATCTGGAGCAGGTTAGGTAGAAGTGATTCATGTTGGTGGGAAGAGCGCAGAGAGACAGCACAAAATAATGGATATTTCAAATGGTGCAGGGGGTGGGTGTAGCGGCACAGAAAACTGGCTGTGAATGCACAGTAGAGAATTGCCGATGTGGGTGCCGTGCATTGGCACGGACAGACTTACACATTGGTCTCGCCCTTTCCCCCTTGCTCTCGCCATTGATGAAGGCTGGACATAAGACACAGATAAACACAAGATGTGGGAAGCAAGCTTCCTCTCGTTATTCACACAATAGATGCATCACATTGAACTATGAACAATTGGAGAAATCAGCATGTTAACTGCAGGAAGTGAACGTAAACTGTGGATCAATAACCACAGATTAATGCAGAATAAACATCTAAAGTGTCTTTAAACGAATGTCATTAACAGACGTTTCATTCTAATACCTAACATGGCTTTCGTGGGAAATCATGTCTCACAAACTTGATTGACTTTTTTGAAGAAGTAACAAAGAAGATTGATGAGGGCAGAGTAGTACATGTGATCTATATGGACTTCATGGAGGGCTGATTAGGAAGGTTAGATCTCATGGAATAAAGGGAGAACCAACCATTTAGATGCAGAACTGGTTCAAAGGTAGACGACTGAGGGTGGCAGTGGAGGGTTGTTTTTCAGACTGGAGGCCTGTAACCAGTGGAGTGCCACAATGATCGGTGCTGCGTCCTCGACTTTTTATCATTTACATTAACGATTTGGATATCAGCATAAGAGGTACAGTTAGTAAGTTTAGAGAAGACACCAAAATTGGAGGGGTAGTGCACAATGAAGAGGGTTACCTCAGATTACAATATGATCTGACCAGATGGACCAATGGGCTAAGAAATGGCAGATGGAGTTTAATTCGGATAAATGCGAGGTGTTGCATTTTGGGAAAGCAAATCTTAGCAGGACTTATACAAACAATGATAAGGGCTTGGGAATGTTGCTGAAGAAAGAGACCTTGGAGTGCAAGTTCAAAGCTCCTTGAAAGTGGAGTCGCAGGTAGATAGGATAGTGAAGAAGGCGTTTGGTATGATTTGCTTTATTGTTCAAAGTATTGAGTACAGGAGTTGGGATGTCATGCTGTGGCTGTACAGGGCATTGGTTAGGCCACTGTTGGAATATTGCGTGCAATTCTGGTCTCCTGCCTATTGGAAAGATGTTGTGAAACTTGAAAGGGTTCAGAAAGGATTTCCAAGGATGTTACCAGGGTTGGAGGATTTGAGCGTTATGGAGCGGCTGAACAGGCTGGAGCTGTTTCCTCTGGAGCATTGGAGGCTGAGGGCTGACCTTATAGATGTTTACGAAATCATAAGGGGCATGGATACGATAAATGGACAAAGTCTTTTCTCTGGAATCGGGTAGTCCAGACTTAAAGGGCATAGGTTTAGTGTGAGAGGGGAAAGATATAAAAGAGACCTAAGGGACAACGTTTTCACACAAAGGGTGGTAGGTGTATGGAATGAGCTGCCAGATGATATGATGGCTGCTATAATTGCAACATTTAAGAGGCTTTTGGGTGGGAATATGAAGAGGAAGGGTATGGAGGGATATGGGCCGGGTGCTGATGGGTGGGACTAGATTGGGTTGGGATATCTGGTCGGCGTGGACAGGTTGGTCTGAAGGGTCTGTTTCAATGCTCTACATTTCTATGACTCTATGACCACATTTCAAGGTGGATGACAACAATACGAATTTTGTTGTGAAATTGAGATCCATTTCATCATTTTACACAGCGAACAAGTTCAATTTACATAATACAAATCACGTTCGCGCACACGGAATAAAACTGTGTTTTCATTACAAATATTGTCTTTTGTAAGTAGCAGTTACTCAACATGAAAAGTAAGATGTAATTTTTATTGAACATACGTCAATTAACACCATTATCTTACTTCGGATTGACTACAATATGCACATGCTAAATAAGGTTTAAGAAAGTAAGTATTTTAATACAATTCGGTGGTGCTGAAAAATAAGATTAGTTTCACATGATGCGGATATTCCACCAATGGCTCCAGTGTTGGAAATGGTCAGTGGGCAGTATTTCTATGATGGTATAGAGGTGAAGGAGCTGCCAGGGATGGGAGCTCCCACCTCATCTGGAGCAGCATCTGTTGACATGGACCAGGTAGCATTGTGACATCAGACTGGGAGGTCCAACCACACCTGGAGCTGCTTTCATTAACATGGAGCGGCAGGGAGCATTTGGACATCAGACTGCGAGATCAAACCTCATTTGGAGCAGCATCTGTTGACATGGACTAGGCTTTGCGAGATCAGTCTGAGAGCTGCACCCTCAACAGGAGCAGCTCTTCATGACATGGAGCAGCAGGGAGCATTGGAACATCAGACTGGGAGATCCAATCTCATTTGTAGCAGCTTCATTTGACATGGAGCAGGGAGCTTTGCGAGATCAGTCTGGGAGATCCACTCTCGCCTGGAGCAGCATTTAATGACATGGAGCACCAGGGAACATTGGGACATCAGAGTGGGAGCTCCAATCTTACTTGCAGCAGCTTCTATTGACATGGAGCAGCAAGGAGCAATGGAACGTCAGGTAGGGAGCTGCAACCTCACCTGGAGCAGCTTGTATGTACATGGAAGAGGAGGGAGTATTGGGATATTAGGCTGGGGGCAAGGATACTCAACTAATTTAATCTGAAGTAAAATAAGTTTCAACACTTCAGATGTTAATTGATTTATGAAGAATCTTTCGTTGGGGAAAAAAATCTTTAGATATTGAAGACAAGTCCTGCAAATATTCAACTCAGGAAAACGCATTAATACAGAGAGAAATGCGAGTGATGTTTCAGGTCTTTGACTTTTCTTTTCTGGCCGAATCTACACTGGATTATATCACCAAAAGGACTTTTTCACTCATTTCATGTTACTTAGTTTCCTGCAAATACGAACAGGTCATTGACGTAATCTAAATCTGAAAATTATGGGAAATGCGATGTTGTCATTTGGCCGGCGTTTACCTCGAATTATGGTGGAAACGCAGCAAAATAAGTTGTCATTTCCTCGATCAGCAGTGACCTCGTTGATTGACTGATCAGATTGTGAATGGTAGTTTTATTTGAGGACAATTTGAAGTGTATCAATGATGGTTATTATCTTTGTTCTTTGTTCACCTTGTGACTGTTACTGTTATTGCTCATGTCCTTTTTAACACCACAGCTCTGCAGCGTGTAAAATCAGAGCTGTGCATCTGGCCAGTGGTACAACCATTCGTATACCTGGCTACGGATCAGATGGTTATAGGCCTCGAAACTTACTTGGCAGAAGCGCATTTTGGAGATTCACTACACATCCAAGCTATTTTTTTTGTTACACGGAGGTGTATAATATTTGGAATTTTCATCTCTATGAACGAAATTTCTTTCACTGTCTTCGATCAGTTAAACATTACTAAGAACAATCAGAGTTAAAAATCCCACAGCACCAAGTTGCATCGAACAGGCGTATTTGGAAGCAACAGCTTCTTCGTCAGATGGTTGACAATTGTTGGACTCTAATCTAGCTTTGCGTGATTTTCAAATTTGTCCACCCCAGTCCAACACCAACACCTCCAAGTCATGGGTACCCTCGACACCACGAACGATCGGTTAAAGTCCAGATGATCTTCCAAAAGATCGCGCATGTTGACACACACATCAAGTTTCGGCAGAAGGACACCCACCTGATAAAGGAGCGGCTCTCTGGAAGCTAGTGCTTCCACATAAACCTGCTGGACTATGCCCTGATGTGGTGTAATTTTTAACTTTGTCTACTAAACTCAAACACTTGCACTTCCATATCATAAAGAACATCAGGCATGTCCCAGCGCTGTCAGAGAAGACAATCCTGAAATAGCAGCGCACATTGTTCCTAGGTACGTTTCATTTTCAGAAACCAACCCATTCAATCGCTGCAGCTACTGTTTATGAAAAGCACAGAAAACAAACAGCTGAGACTCAGTTTTGACAGTATTTTGAAACTCTTTGGGAAGTGGACTCAGAGGAGAATGAAGGATGGACTGTCCGACTACGCAGAGAGGAGGAAGGCACTTTTCCCTTCTTTCAAGGGCAGGGGTATTGATTGATCTAAGGCATTAAACAGATTCCTGGTAGACCTGCTCTCTCTGCATCAGGAAAAAGAATTCCTGATTTCCTGAATGGTAATGAAACCCAGGCCACTCAGTTAAAGCGCCGAATACTAACCACTGGATCACCAGGGATGAGAGCAGAAACTGTTGCACCGTTTCTTCATAACACGGTTTTTGGAGTTATGTCACTGCAAATATGTTTCCCCTCAAAACTGATTGAATTATCGAGTATTTACAGCACAGAAATGGGTCCCATCATCTCACTTCCCAGCACCTGGTCTGTAACCTTGTAAACTCTGATGTTTCACGTGTTCATCTCAATGCTAATTGCTCTGGAACGTTTTAATCTTGAAAGACGCAATAAATGGGTTTGAATTTTGAGATGGGAAAAATGTGTTCACACCCAGTCGGGGAACTGAACCCCATTTTTATGCACAGACTGAGGCACGCAGACACATTTCCCCAGGCCTCGGGAGAAAACAAGCAGAAAGTAAGATTTCACCCGCTTGGCTAATATTGTCCCATTTCAGACTTCAACACCAGTGTCTGGTTACAGCCAAGAAAGGAAGCATTCAGCCCCTCCCGTCCCAGTGTTCCTTGCCCATTGTTTCCCCTTCAATCTGTAGTTTATACCGCCTCACCTCGTTCTTGCAGCAAAACTAGATCGTTGCTCACGCCCGCTATTTACTGTCCTGCCGAACGGTTTTCCTCAAGTTCTTGGACTGAAAAACAGGAATGGGATATTTCAAACACTTTTCTAGTTTACAAGGCCAGTGTTATCACCACTGAGCCTGCACATTGCCAGCTCAGAGGTAAAGTTTCATATATTAGAAACTTCAATGCAACAGATGATTGTTTAGCCTCAGTGTTGTAAGCCAAACAACAAGACTGGAATAGAGCCGAGGGCATCATGCACAGAAGGATGGGAGAATAGAATGATGAATCTCATGGTGTCCAGGGTGGTGTTAACAGAAATTTTCCCTGGTAGTATAGTGATGAGGATTCAATGCTTTCACTGTCATGGCTTGTTAAATGTTAACGTTTACAGTAATCGATTTGAAATACTGCCTGATCTTTCGAAGCAGAATGATGTTGTGCAACTGTCAGAATCGCTTCCGTGCATGTTACAGGTCCGCATCAGCAATGTCAGCTGCAATTGCCTGACGTTCAATCAGTTTAAATCAAGAACGGAGGGGGCGTCAGGAAAATGGAAGGGGAATGGTGGTTTGTGAGAGTTAACTACATGCCTCGTGGAGCCAGGTTCAATGTAGATAATGAATATCGTTTTTCCTGTTTACCTTGGTACACTGATCAGTCCGGATCAATTAGCCATATTATCTGCCCTTTGTGAGTTGTTCTTTGTTCATTTCACCTCGGTTCAGTGTGAAATGAACTGTGACGCGTTTGCGCATTCTCCCAGCATCTGTGTGGGTGTGCTCCGGTTTTCCCCCACAGCCCAAAAATGTGCAGGTTCGGTGAAGTGGCCATATTAAATTGCCCGTAGTATTAGGTGTAGGGGAATGGGTCTGGGTGGGTTGCGCTTCGACGGATTGGTGTGGACTTGTTGGGCCGAAGGGCCTGTTTCCACACTGTAAGTAATCTAATCTAAAAAAAAAACACGCTGCAATGCAAGGATGTTTTGAGGCATAGTACATTGGTGAAACCGAGCAGAGGGTATAGCAACAAATGAATGGAACTGCACATCAATCACAGACAGGTGTGCCCCTTCCCAACTGGAGAGCACTTCCGTGGTCCAGGTTTTAATTTGGGACATTTTACTCAGGTCTGTTTTGCAGGTTCATATTAAGGCCAACAATTTTAGGAGCAGAAAGACACCATTCAGACCATCAAGTCTGCTCTGCTATTGAATGGTTTCATATCTGATCTGATAACCTTGAACTGCACTTTCTTTCCTTTACCCATAACGCTTGATGTCTTTGCGGTTTGAAGATCTGCCAATCTCAGCCTCATTACACCTCATGACCCTTCCTCAACAGCCTTCTGCTACAAGAAAGTCCACTGATCAAGAACTGTCTGAGAGAATAAATGCTTCCTCGTCTTTGTTTTAATTGTGAGATCCGCATTCTAATACGAAGTTAAAAATCATACAACACTAGGTCATTGGTTTAATTGGAAGCATTAGCTTTTGGAGAGTTGCTCCTTCATCAGGTGTTTGTGGAGTACACAGTTGTAAGATACAGAACTTATAGCAAAGGTTTACAGTGTGATGTAATTGAAATTATGCATTGAAAAATATCTTGCTTGCTTGTTACGTCTTCTCATCTGTTAGAATGACCATGTTAGCTTCACTTCTTTCTTATGTAATTTGCAAAACTTTCTTTGGAAGTTACATTCTCAGGTGAACTTTAATAATTAGTTTCAGCCCCGATAATATTTTGAAGGTGTTAGTCCCTTTGTGCTGTGTCCGTGCCATAATGTTTAGACTGACGCTAATCTCGGCACAGTGGTTAGCACTGCTGCCTCACAGCGCCAGAGATACAGGTTTAATTCCCGCCTCAGTTGACTAACTGTGTGGAGTTTGCGCATTCTTCCAGTGTCTGTGTGGGTGTGCTCCGGTTTTCCCCCACAGCCCAAAAATGTGCAGGTTAGGTGAAGTGGCCATATTAAATTGCCCGTAGTATGAGGTGTAGGGGAATGGGTCTGGGTGGGTTGCTCTTCGACGGATTGGTGTGGACTTGTTGGGCCGAAGGGCCTGTTTCCACACTGTAAGTAATCTAATCTAAAAAAAACACGCTGCAGGCAAGGATGTTTTGAGGCATAGTACATTGGTGAAACCGAGCAGAGGGTACAGCAACAGATGAATGGAACTGCACATCAATCACAGACAGGTGTGCCCCTTCCCAACTGGAGAGCACTTCCGTGGTCCAGGATATTCGACCTCGGACCTTCAGGTGACAATCGTCCCAAGCTGACTCCGACACAGGCAGCAGCTAAATGTGCCCAAGCAGAGGCTGATAGCAAATTTCGGCACCAATGGGGATGGCCTCAATTTCGACCTTGGGTTCATGTCACAGTTCAGGTGATCCTATTGCCCTATCTGCACACACCGACCCTCCTACACACACACACACACACACACGCATATATACGTTTGTGGGTTGAATATGTAATTGCAGAGTTACATTGTACTTTGCTCAAAAATGCATCAATCCATGTTAGTCTCTGTTAACTCATTTCATAAAATTAGAATCAGTCTAAACATTATGGAACAGATAACAGCACACGGGGGCTGACACCAATTCTTAAAATTCACCTGAGAATGTAACTTTAAACGAAAAATGTTTTGCGTTTTACAAATGAAAGACGTGAAGCTAACATGGCCATTTTAACAGATGGGAAACTTAGCAAACAATGAAGGTATTTTTCAACGTACACTTTCAGTTACATCACACTGTAAACTTGCTCTGTAAATTCTGTGTCTTACAACTGTGTACTCTACAACCACCTGAAAAATGAGCAGCAGTCCGAAAGCTAGTATTTCTAATTTAACCTGCTGGACTATAACCTGGAGTTCTGTGATTTTCAAATTTGCATACCCCAATCCAAAACCTGCATCTCCAAATCATTCGATCGAGGAACTCTGCTCACAGAACCTTTGTGCATTCAACTTATTAAATTCTTGAAAAAAACCCTGCATGTTTCAGTAAGGATTATTTTTGTAGTACTGAGTATGAGCAGGCAAAGGCAATTGATTTCAACATTTATTTCCATTTGAATTAACCTCCGATATGAAATTCTCACTGACTCTGACAGCACTGTTATCTTTGCTATTTTGTAATGTCAGGAATTCATGTTCAATTTACGACTTTCATAAGGAACAACAAATATTTTTCCCTGACTGGAAATCAACGTTGGGAAATAGCAATGAGAGAGCTGAATTTGAACACTTTCGCACCAAGGAAGACAGATGCATTGCTTGCAAATTTTCCTGCTGACTTTTGTCTTATTGGTTCAGTTGAAAAATGGCAGTCATTGAGTTTTTAAAAGCATGACGAGAGGCCCTTCAGCCTATTGCTTCATTATCAGTCATCAAACATCTGGCTTGTGAACACAGTTTCCAGCACGTGACTCATCGCCTGGTGTGTTCTATCATTTGAAGTCTTCAGGTAAATTGTTATTCAATTTCTTAAGTGTTTAAGTGGAACAAAAACACCTCTGTGAACTAACAGTTCTGAGAGTGAAACTCTTCCTCAGAGCCGTTTGTCAGTTTTCCTCAAGATGCTGTGGAAAATCTTTCTGTACTCACATCGGAATTGGTTTAACTTGTTTCTTCTTCAGCTTCCTTCTTCTTTCTATTAAATGGTTTAGATTCCAATACAGACACAAGGTGCAGGTTGCAGAAGTCACGTGTTTGTACTTTCACTGACACTCTGTCTCGCTGGCAGTTGCAGTTGCAGTCCTTCCCCCACGCTGATTCAGACAGCACTGTCCTTCCTGTGACATGTCCCATGGAGAATGGAAGGACAGGCATTAATAACCTGCACTTCAGAAATTAGCGACTGTTTTAAAACATTTGCACTGCCCCAGCGAGGAATTGAGCTCCTATCTCCCGCATAACATGCGGCGACACGAACCACTATACTACCGAGCACAACAGTTTCAAAGGAGACCCCTCAGCCCGTTGTAACTCCATTTGTCAAAAACAACTGCTTAACGACTCGAATGGTTTAGCCCATTGCCTTACAGGTATTGGCAGAACATATTTACATCTGAATATTGCTTCAGGTTATAAGGGGTCCTGCCTCTCTGACCCTGACGGACACAGTGTTGCAAATTCCAACATCCGTTGGCCTATAACGCTTTTCCACACATCTACTTAAACCTTTCTGTCTTTCTCATTAAATTTCTGGCCCCTTGTGATCGATCTCTCTGTCGATGGGAAACGTTACTTTCAGTCTACCTTAGACACACACCTCATTATTTTGTACATCTGAAACATGCCTTCTCACGAATGCCTCTGCACCGTGACAAACAACACCAGTCTGTCCTGTCTCTCTTCATGACTGAATCTCTTCAGCCTCGACACTATCCGACTGAATCTCTCCTGCACCTTTCCCAGTGTGATCACATCCCTGGACTCATGTGAATTGCAGACGATTGTCTAGGTAGAGCCGAATGAACTTTATTTTACATTCTGTGCCAGCATGCGGTATGGCTCTGCAGCATATATTGCCAAGCGGTCTGGAGTCACATGGAGGCCAGACCAATTAAGGACGGCAGATTCCTTCCCTCAAGGCCGATAGTGAAACAGATGGGTTTTTCAGACAACGGATTTAGCGTCTTCTTAATTGGAGGTATTTCTTGCGTTTATGTTCTACCATCGTCGTGGTGTGGTGAGAATCGAAACCATCTCACCAGAATGTGACTTGGACTTTTGTGTTAACAAACCAGCCATAATGCCAGTAGGCTATCGCAGAAATCTGTCATGGCTGATCTTTTCCAATAGAGTCTCTTTTCCCCAATTATTCTCTGTGTCCATTTATTGAGCCTCACACTCCAGTAATCTCTGGTCCATGTCAGAAAAAGCTGTGAAAAGAGAATTGATCTCACAGCCACGATACCCAAATGGATCGAATGATTTGAAGGTGCCAATGAAGAGATTGGGGCATGTCGCCCAGCAACAGTGAGTGCATTGACATAGACTGGACGGTATCAACGTGAAAGTGTATGTTAGATTGTGCAATGTCTCAGTCAAATGGGACGAGAGACGGAAAAGGGAGTTAGGGAGCGTGGGAGGGAGGGACGTCTTCGAGAACGTTTGGGTTTAAATCCTGATACATGAAACACTGAAATATCAGAGAACAAAATTCGATTGAAAACAAATGCCTGGGAGAATATTACCATGTAAAAACGAGTTATTTCTTACCGTGTTTCATCAAAAGTAAAACTCTGAGAGAACTGACCGCTATGATGTGGATTCAATGCGAGGTTGCGGCAATCACCACGCAGAAAACGAAATTCTAAACGGTTGCAGCACTCCACAGACCACGCTTGCCAACTGCAGCAGAGGAAATGTCAGGAAGAATACACAATATCAGGACTAAACGACAGGCATGTGGGAACTCAGAATGGGCTGAATCTTTAACTTTAACGTCCCCAGAGACTGTGGAGATTCCATGAATGAGAGGATTGTAGAATGGGATTAATGAAACTCTACAAACTCATGGGACAGTGCAGGATGTTGTTGAAACGTATGCTTCAATAGCACTATAGTTTAACATCGGCTCCTTCATCAGTTTGCCCACACAAGGCAATAACAACTGCTGCACGCAATTACACTTAATTCCAGTTCCAGAATCAGGGAAACTGTGTGAAGCAGCCACGAAGATCCAATTGGAAATTGGGATGGAATAACAGGAGAGTGACGCGTGTATTTCCGAGGTTGAGACTGCTCCTGGTCAAAAGCAGGGCGGAAGGGAATACTTGCCAACATTTATTTTATTATAGCCATAAGCAGTACATGTTGCTGATACAGCCAACTGGTCTATCCAAAGCGTGTTGAGCCTTTACCTTTGGGGTGTCAATGTTCGAAATTTTATTTTCCTATTTGGATCAGTGTTTTTGACATTGGCAGTAGCAGCTGCTTTTGCTCGCATCAGCTCAGAATCAGTTTCTTCTTCCCAGTAAATGCTGGAACCTAGAGAAGGTGGTGTTGTGGTTATATAATGAACGAGTCATCCTTGGGGACACAGACACGGAACTGGTAATGTTAAAATTTGACGAATAAAACCTGGAATGAAAGCTTGACCTCAGGAACAGAGAACATGACTTTAATTTCCTGCAATCCCATTCATGCATGTCCCTTATGCAGTGGATGCTACCATCTTTACCCGATCCTGCCTACTTCTGACTCTAGGACAGGAACAACATAGCTGACACTTAATCCAAGAATGGCGACCGTGTCGGAAAGCAGGCCATTCGGCCGTTCTAGTCGACACCATCCCTCCGAAGCACATCCTATCAGACCCACACTCCATATCTATCCCATTCCCCTTCCTTTCCCATGGCTGATCCCAGTAACGCGCACGCGTTCAGTCTGTGGGAGTAAACTCACACAAACAAAGAGAAAATGTGCAAACTGCACACAGTCACGCAAGACTGGGATCGAATCCATGTCTCTCGTGCAGCGAGACATCAGCGAATCAGGATGAACAACAAATGCTGTCCTGACCAGCGACATCCACACCCTGTGGGTATATCAGGAAGAATAAAAACACATTCACAACATGGACAACGGGATTGGCATCTGCGTGGACATGATTTGACCCCATCGTTCACCCTGGGTAGATACAAGGACACCGATATGACAGAGAATTCAGGGCAATGCGGAATTCAATTACCTGCTGAAGTGGAACTTATTTACTCAGTCAAACTGGGGACAGACTGTTAAACAGTCCCTTGTGTGAGAAGGGCTCAATGAGCAGAAGAACCTCCAGAGTTACCAGCAAGATTACATATCCCAGAAGGAGATCAATTAAACTGTCAACGCTGCTGTTAATCCCAACCAGCTGTCAGGTTCTATAGAGTCAAAGTCATAGACTGAAACAGCATGGAAACAGGCATTTAACTCCAACCAGCTCATGCTCAACATAATGCCAAACTAAGCAAGCCGCATCTCACGGCTCCTGTAACTGTTAAGGATTAATAATGCCATTGTAATATTATTATTGCATTGTTAATACGAATGTCCAGATATAACTTTGTGGACTCGGGTTCAAATCCTGCCATGGCACATGCTGGAATTTTATTTCAATAAATACCTAGACTTGAAGAGTCTAATGATGATGTTGAATCAGTTGTTGTAGATCGGATTCACTAATGCCTGATAGGGAAGGAAACTGCCATACTTATCTGGTCTGGCTGGCATTTGACTTCAGATCCTTAATATCGTGGTTGATTCTGAACTTTCCACTGGGCAATAAATAATGGACTAGGCATAAATGAATAGCTTTTTAAAATCCCACTGAAACTTTTCAATTCATTTATCGCTCTAAATATCCTGCAAATATTGTAAATGCACTTTCTTTCATCACTGCCTCAGGAAGTGAATTGCACACATAAACCATCCTCCTTTTTAAAAAAGCCTCTCATGTCTTATATAAAATCGCTCTTTTCACCTAAAACATTTGCCTTCTCTTCTTGTAGTTCCCCCTCCTTGGAGTAAAGACAGTTACAGTTAACTCTCTCCGAACTCTCAATAATTTATAAATTTCTATCAGGTAGCCTATCAACCTCCAGTGCTCGAGTGAAAATATTCTTAGCCTATCCAGCCTTTCATTATAACTCAAACATTCCCCACAAGCAGTACGCTGGTATATCTCTTCTAAACCTACTCCAGCTGAATAATTTATTTGATATTACTGGGCGACAAGAACTGGACGTAGTATTCCAGAAGAGGTCTCACCCAATGTCCTATTCAATTTCAACATAACGTAACAACTCCTACGCTCAACGGACTGAGCAACGAAGGCAAGATGACAACTTTTTTAACCATTCTATCTATATTTGGAGCAAACTAAAAAGGATTATGTACCTGCATCCCTGGCCTCCGTGTTCCACAACACTACGCAACGCCCTATCACTAATTGTAAAAGCCCTACTCTTATTTGATGTAGCAAAATGCAATACCTTCCATTTATCCAGATTGAACTCCATGTCACATTTTTCAGCCCAAAGGCGCATTGGATTAAGATCCTTCTGAAATCTTGGATCACCTTCTTTACTGTCTCCAATTCTGTTGTCCTCTGAAAGCTTATGAACCATAGCTTGTTTGAGTTCCATTGTTTTCTCATATAGGTCCATGATTTATACTTATTTGTCGTGGTCATCATTTAGCAGTTTGCAAATCATGTAACAATTAACCATGTAGTTAACCATGAGGAAGAAAGCCATAGACTGCAGGGAGATTGGAAACAATTAGTAAGAAAAAGTGCTGAAAGGAATTGAATCCAGTGAAGTGGGTGATAATAAATTTGGGGAGGAACAATGATAAAAGTCTGAATACTGAGTGGTTTACAGTAATAAAAGAGACATTGGAGTAGGCATTCACGAATGTTTGAAGGTGATTGGACAAGGGATCAAGTGTCTCGAGGCGCTGGAGATACTTTCTGTTCTTCCATTCAGAGCAGTGAGTCTGCTCTGCCATTAAATCATGGCAGATATATTTCTAAACCCAATTCTCCTGCTTTCGCCCCATAAACCTTGATCTCCTTGGAAACCAGGCTGTTACTTACCCCAATCTTACACATAATAACAGCCCTGGTTTCCACAGCCATATCTGACAATGAATTCCATACATTCAGCACTCTCTGGCTGAATAAGTGTATCTTATTACTGTTCTCAAATGTCTTCCCTTTTCTCCAAGGCTTTGCCTTTGGGTTGTAGTTTCTACTAAAAATTTAAACAACTTCCCAGCATGCACTCTGTCCAGACCATGCACGATTCTATAAGTACAATTTAGATTTCCTCTTATCCTTCTAAACTTCGTCGAATATAGACCCAGAGTCGTCAAACGTTCCTCATGTGTCAAGTTTTTCCATTCCTGGGACCATAATCGTGAATCACCTCTGAACACACCCCAGGACCAGTGCATGCTTCCTGAAATTTGAGCACCAAACGTACGCACAGTAATCCAGATGTGGTCTGACCAGACCCTTATAGAGTAACGGAAGTGCATCCCTGCTTTTATATTCAAGTATTCCAAAAATAAATGTCATCATTGGAATTTTCTCCCTAACTACAAATCCGACCTGCAAGTTCATCTTGAGAGAATCTTGGGCAAAACTTTCAAGTATCTTTGCACTGCAGACATGTGAAATTTCGCCCCATTTAGACAATAGTCTGCATCTTTTTTCTTCCTACAAAAGTGCATCGCCTCACACTTTTCCACACTATGATCCATCTGCCATTTATTTTCTGACACTCCCTACATGTCCATATCCTTCTGCAGCATCCCCACCTCCTCAATGCGACCTGTCCTTCTACCTTTGCATGGTCTGCAAATTGACACACATTGCCCTCAGGAACGTTATCTCAATCGCTAATGGATAAAATGAAAAGTTGTGGTCCCAACACAGCATTGAGGAACGCCACTTGTCACCAGCTGCCATCCTGAGAAGGATCATTTTGTTCCCAATCACTTCTTTCTGTCCTGCGAGTGCACCTTGCCTCTGACACCATGGGCCCTTATCTTATTCAGTAGCCTCCTGTGCGAGAAAGAGCAAAGGCCTTCATGAAGTCCACGCACATAACATCCATTTGCTCTCCTTGGTCTACCTTCCTCGTTACTTCCTAAAGGTGGAATTCTTGCAGATTTGTCAAGCATTGTCTCCCCTTGATGAAACCATGCTGACTTTGCCTTATTTTAACATGCACTTCCAAGTATTCAGAAATTTCTTCCAACGCAATGGATTCCAGGACCTTATCCACAACCAAGATTCGGCTGATTGGTCTGTAATTTGCAGCTTTTGTGTTGTTTCTTTTTTTAAATTGGGTGTCACGATTGTGATTTTTCAGTCCTATAGTACCCTTCCTGATTCTAGCGATTCCTGAAAGTTCTCTACCGTAGAACTCTGGAGGGTACTCCATCCGATCCAGATGATTTCAGGCCATTCAGTGTTTCTTGCAACTTCTCAGTGATGGCCACTCGACTCATTCTTTGTATGTTTGGGTATAACTCATGTCTTCCACCGTGAAGACTGGCACAAAATATTTTTTCAGTTGCCCCATTATTTCCTTGTTCCATGCTACTATCTGTCAAGTGTCTTTTGCCAGTGGTCCATTGTCGACGTCTACCTCTTTTTTTGCGTTTATATCAATAAAGAAACAACTGCAGCCTTCATTGAAATGAGTAGTTATCTTAGATTTAATCTTCTCCTTCCTCATTGGTTTTGTTGTTGACCTTTATGGGTCTTTGTGAGCTTCCCAATCTTCTGATTACCTACTGTCCTTCGCCACATTATATATTTTCTCTTTTGCCTTTATGCTATCGATGACTTCCTCAGTCAGCTATGGTTGCCTCATCCTCCCTGCACTATGCCTCATTTTCCACAGGTTGTGTCTCTGATGTGTCTGCTGAATTACGCTCAGACACTTCTGCCACTGCATTTCCACTTTCCTACTTTCTTCCTCGGCTCCTCTCCTCACGAATTTCATCCAGCTCCTCCCTCATTCCCTTGCAATTGTCTTTATTCAACTTTAATACCGTTACCTCTGATTGTATATTCTCCCTCTCAAATTGCAGGGTAAATTTAATCATGTTGTCATCATCGCCTCCTAAGTGTTCCTTCATCTTCAGCTCCCTTGTCACGTCTGCCTCATTGCACAGCTCTAAATCCAGTATTGCCTGTTCCCTACTTGGCTCCAACACAAGCTGCTCCAAAAATCCATCTCGTTGACATTTCACAATTGAATTGAATTGAATTTATTGTCACGTGTTCTGAGACAGAGTGCTAAGCTTTGTCTTGCGATCAATACAAGCAGATGGCAGTGTTAAGTAGCATCGATGTATAAATATCATGTAAACATATAATATGATGGCCTTTGTGTTTGTCC
>NW_025210936.1:0-1344 GCF_004010195.1 Chiloscyllium plagiosum
GCCAGTTCTTGGATGTGATACTGTCCCTAATTTCCCTGTTAGCCATGGTCAGGCCACTCTCTCTGGTTTAATTCTGCCTCAGACAGGAATGAACTGTTGGAGTTGACCATGTGCTCTCATTGTCTTACCACCATCATCCCTTTAAATCATTTCATTCCACATATTTGGAATATAACTTGCCAACTCATGCCTTAAACCATTGTTGCATCCTTCATTTCGATTGAGGACCCTAGTCACAGAAACTAATATATCACTCTCCGTTTTGATGTGGAATCCTCGCACATTATGATCCGTGTTCCCCAAGGGGCCTCACATAACTAGACTGCCAACTATTCCTTTCTCATTATAGAACGGCTTGTTCTCTCGCTGGTCTCTGAACGTATTGGTCCAAAAAACCATCTTGCATCAACTCCTCCTTCACAGTAGAGTTAAGAATTTGATTTACTCAATCTGCAGCTTAAATTCATGCATATAGCATCTGTCTCTCATTTCCTGTTTAATGCCATTCTTTACTGTTTGAGATTCTATAAACAAGCCCCACTCATGATTTTTGTTTCTGAGCTGAACCCACAGATTCCACACTGCCAGATTATCCATCCTATTGTGTTAATTTCTCCTTTAACCATTAACACATCTCCAAAACATTTTCCTTCTTGTCTGGATGTTCAATCCCCATCCCTGCTCACCCTGCAGCAATGTCTCTGTGATCCTGACTAGCCCACACGCTGATGGAGGTGAGGGTCAACTGTAGTGTTG
This sequence comes from Chiloscyllium plagiosum, assembly GCF_004010195.1. Lineage (NCBI taxonomy): Eukaryota > Metazoa > Chordata > Chondrichthyes > Orectolobiformes > Hemiscylliidae > Chiloscyllium > Chiloscyllium plagiosum. The sequence continues at coordinate 757 of NW_025210936.1, forward strand.
CTATCCCGTTAACTCAGACACCTTGGTCATGTTCTGGGAATCGGAATCCCGCCACAGCTGACGGTGGAATTTGAATTCACTAAAATGTCGGGCTTGACCATGAATCCACTGCTGATTGTTGGAAAACCCCATCTGGGTCACCCATGTCCTTTAGGGATGGAAACTGCCAGCCTTCCCTGGACAGGCCTGCAAGTGACTGCAGACCCACAGCCATGTGGCTGATTCATCATTACCCTCTGGGGAATTAGGCACAGGCAGTAAACGCTGGCCTGGCCAGCACCACCTTCATCGTGTGAACGATCAAAGAAACAGTCGAGATCTCCCAATAAACTTACATTTTGCAAATGGGCAGACTGTCAAAGAGTCTTGGCACGGAGCACATTGGCAGCACCGTCTGACGGTTTGGTTTGTTCAAACCACAACTCAGCTTCGCCAACACCTACACACACAACAGAGAGAGTCAGGCAACTCCCAATCAACCATCACACGCTATCAACAAGACAAGCACCACAGGCACAGCCCTGGGGGATATCTGCCTGTCTGGGGGGTAGGGCTGTGTGCGCCAATCCCCTCGGCTTGTGGGGGGAG
>NW_025210936.1:5435-13098 GCF_004010195.1 Chiloscyllium plagiosum
GGTGCCAGTGTATGGAGGTGTGGGGTGCAGGGGGCACAGTGCCAGTGTATGGAGGTGTGGGGTGCAGGGGGCACGGTGCCGGTGTATGGAGGTGTGGGGTGCAGGGGGCACAGTGCCAGTGCACAGGGAGGAGTTGCCAGTCTCTGCGGTGTACCTTGTTGTGTGAAACTCCAGCTGAACACCTGTATCCAGTCTCGTGTTCCACTGCTGCCCGCATCTCCTCCACGATCAGGGCCCCAGCTGTGAGCTGCAGCTCAGGGCTGTCTCCGTCTCGGGTACTGAGGGGCAGCGAGTCCAGCCAGGCGTCTAGCCCCACTCGGCGTGCCTGCTCTGTGAGGGCACACACACACACACACACAGTGTGACTGGTGGTAACAGCCAGTGGCCTCAGTGTAATTCCCCCCCTCTCCCCCAGGTACCTACCTCTCGGTACAGCTGGCTCTCCACACTGCTCTGCCTGAGCATGTTGGGGGAATCCCTGTATGAAGGTGGTCGGCAGCAGCCCATGATCAATCCGCTGACCCTCCAGCTTGCAGGCCCGATCTCGGGCAGCTGCAGTCAGATCTACAAAAACCTCGTCAATACTGGCCCGTTCGATCACGGCAAAACGGGACAGCACTGAGAGCACCTGTACGCTGGCTTCACGATACCTGTTGGGACACGTAAAACAGTAACAGCCGACACATTCCTGTCCCTCACTGGAAGAGGAACTTCGGGGGAAGATGGAGTGTTTGTACAGATACCTGGCTGTGATCAGAGTCACTCAGAGAAACCGAGCAGATTGTGAAATCTCCAAAAGGCAGAAACATCTCAGTTCAGGCTAATGGAGATGTGAGAGATTCGATGACTTTAGCAGCAGTGACAAGGAAGAATAGACTCTGCCCCTGCTGCAGCTGTTAGCACAGCCAAGGGGGTTACTGATAAAGGTGAACCCTTAGCGTTATCAGCAAACCTGACATTTCTCTCAGTCAGACACTGTACTATAAACACACTGGACCTTCATCCAATGTTAGTCCAGAGAACAGCTCAGAAACAACTAACTTTATAAAACAAAGTGAACTGAGGAGGGTGCACAGGAGGGAGAGGAGACCGAGGCAGGGGGGGAACAGGAAAATAGGCAGGTGCTTCAATGGACTGGGCACAAAGGGTGTGGAGAGGGGGCAGGAAAGTGAGGGGATGAGGTGGGGTGGGAAAGAATGGGAACTGAAGGGAGTGGGGATGCGGACGGGGTGGAGGTGGGGAACTGCAAAGAAAGGTGATGGGCAGGAGGGAAAAGGACATACTTGCTGAGATCGGCCTTCCCATGAGCCTCTGGGATTCGCGCGAGCTGCAGCTGTGGACATTTCTTCTTTGCTTCCTGACCTCGCATTCCTCTCGTCACTCCATAGGCTCGTGCCTCGTAGCTGACAGCAATAATTCTAGAGAAAGATAGGAACAGCAGAAATGTTGCAACTGTATCAGCCTCCACCGCATCCTCTGGCAGCTCATTCCATACACGTACCACCCTGTGTGTGAAAAAGCTGCCCCTTAGTTCTCTCTTATATCTTTCCCCTCTCACCCTAAACCTATGCCCTCTAGTTCTGGACTCCCCCACCCCAGGGAAAAGACTTTGTCTATTTATCCTATCCATGCCCCTCATGATTGTATAAACCTCTATAAGATCACCCCTCAGCCTCCGACGCTCCAGGGAAAACAGCCCCAGCCTGTTCAACCTCTCCCTGTAGCTCAGATCCTCCAACCCTGGCAACATCCTTGTAAATCTTTCCTGAACCCTTTCAAGTTTCACAACATCTTTACGATAGGAAGGAGACCAGAATTGCATGCAATATTCCAACAGTGGCCTAACCAGTGTCCTGTACAGCCGGAGGGAGGTTATTTGAAATTGGAGAACTCAACGTTGAGTCCTCCAGGCTGTAGGTTGCCCGGGGGGAAGATGAGGTGTGTTCCTCCAATTGGAGCTGTGGTTTGTTTTGGCAACAGAGGAGGCCAAGGATGGGCATGTCTGAAATGGAATTGTTGGGGGAATTGAAGTGGGTGGTGACTGGGAGGTCAAGTTGGCCCCTGCGGGCTTGGTTGAGATGCTGGGTGGACCAAAACAGGAATATGTACAGACTGTCCAGTTCTTCGAGTCTGCAGCAACACTCAATGTGACCATATCACTGCTGTCCAATGTAGTCCCCTGTTCCTGCTTTCTCCGCCTACCCTTTGATCTCTTTAGCCAAAGTACAATATCTAACTCCTTCCTGAAAGCATTCAATGTTATGGGCTCAATCACTTTCTGAATCAGAGAATTCCACAGGCGCCGACCTGTCATACCAATCTGACAGGTTTATATGAGATTCCCCCCCTCAATCTCCTAAACTCCTGCACTGTAATGTTCTATGTTCTAAACTCCAGTGAATATAATCCTAACTGATCCAGTCTCTCTCCATCCATCTGCCTGCCCTCCCAGGAATCAGTCTGGTAACCCTTCGCTGCCCTCCCTCCATCACCAGAACATCCTTCCTCAGATAAGGAGACCAAACCTGTCCATAATACTCCAGCTGTGGTCTCCCCAAGGCCCTGTATAATTGCAGCAAGACCTCCCTGCTCCTGGACTCAAATCCTCTCACTATGAAGGCCAACATCCCATTTCCTTTCCTCACCGCCTGTTGTACCTGCACGCTTAGTTGTAAGACCATCGGATCATATGGAATAGGAACGGGAGTAGGACACTCAGTCCCTCCATCTTGCTCTGCCTTTCAATGGGATTGTTTCTGATCAGACATTCCTCACGTCCACCTTCCAGCCCTTTCCTCGTACCCCACTGATTCCCCAACTGAACAAGGATCTATCTCAGCCTTAAATATACACCCAGGCTCTGCCCCCACAAGTCCCTGGGGCAAGGAGTTCCAAACACACATAACCCTCAAAAAAAAATCCCTCCTTGTCCCAGCCTTAAACTGGTGCCCCTTTATCCTGACCCTCTGCCCTCCGGTCCCAGACCCTCCCATGAGGGGAACCATCCTCTCAGCATTGACTCTGTCAAACCCTGAACAGTCCAACGTATTTCAATGAGGTCCCCTCTCATTCCTCTACACTCCAGGGATTAGAGTCCCAACCTGTTTAACCTTTGTTGATGAGACACTCCCTCCATCCCAGGGACCATCCCAGTGGACCTTCTCTGAACTGCCTCCAATGAAATGGTATCTTCCCTCAAATGAGGAGACTAAAACTGCCCACAGTATAAGACCATAAGACATAGAAGCAGAAATTAGGCCATTCAGCCCATCAAGCCTGCTCTGCCATTCAATCATGGCTGGTTGGTTTCTCAACCCTATTCTCCCCATAAACCTTGATACTCAAGAACCTATGTATCTCAGTCTCAAAAACACTCAATGACCTGGCCTCCCACAGCCTTCTGTCACAGTGAATCCCACAGATTCCCCACTCTCGGGCTGAAGAAGTCTCTCCTTATCTCTGTTCTAAAAGGCCTTCCCTTTACTCTAAGGCTGTGCCCTCGGGTCCTAGTCTCTCCTACCAACAGAAACAGCTTCCCAACATCCACTCTGTCCAGGCCATTCAGTATTCTGTACGTTTCAATTAGATTCCCCTCATCGTTCTAAACACCGAGTATAGACCCAGAGTCCTCAAACATTCCTCATATGTTAAGCTTTTCATTCCTGGGACCATTCTCGTGATCCTCCTCTGAACACACTCCAGGGCCAGTCCATCCTTTCTGAGATACGGGGCCCAAAACTGTGCACAATACTCCAAATGTGGTCTGACTAGTTTATATTCAAGTCCTCTCAAAATAAATGCCAACATTGCATTTGCCTTCCTAACTGCTGACTCAACCTGGAATCCTGGACGAGAACTCCCAAGTCTCTTTGCCCTTCGGATTTCTCCCCATTTAGAAAATAGACCATGCCTCTATCCTTCCTCCCAAAGTGCGTGAGCTCACACTTTCCCACGCTGTACTCCATCTGCCACTTCTTTTTGCACTCTCCTAACCTGTCCAAATCCTTCTGCAGTCTCCCCACCTCCTCAATGCTACCTGTCCCTCTACCTATCTTTGTATCATTTGCAAACTTAGCCAGAATACCCTCAGTTCCTTCCTGTATAAAGCGTAAAGTTGCGGTCCCAACACTGAGCCTTGAGGAACACCACTTGCTGCCATCCTGAGAAGGGCCCTTTTATCCCCACTCTCTGTCAGACAGCCCGGCTTCTATCCATGCTCACACCTTCCCTCCAACACTATGGGCCAACACTGGGCTGGAAACGTTAACTCTCATTTCTCTCGACAGACCTGCAGAGCTTTTCCAGCGATTTCTGCTTGTGTTAGTGCACACCAGGAACAGTTACCTGATGAGGGAGCAGCGCTCCGAAAGCTAGTGCTTCCAAATAAATCTGTTGGACTATAACCTGGTCCTGTGGGATTTTTAACTTTGTCCAGCCCAGTCCAACACCAGTTCCTCCCCATCCTGCATTTTCCCAAACAGTGTCTGAAGCAGGGGCAGGCGGTGGGGGGGGGGGTGCAGTTCCTGCTCATCGTGCCTCAATCTATGTACATGGACTCCAAGATCCCTCTGTACATCCACACTACCAAGAATCTTTCCATTGACCCAGTACTCTGCCTTCCTGTTATTCTTCCCAAAGTGCATCACCTCACATTTAGCTGCATTGAACTCCACTTGCCACCTCTCAGCCCAATGCTGCAGTTTATCCAAGTCCCCCTGTAACCTGTAACATTCTCCCACACTGTCCGCTACTCCACCGACTTTAGTGTCATCTGCAAACTTACTAATCCATCCACCTATGCCTGCATCCAAATCATTTATCAAAATGACAAACAGCAGTGGTCCCAAAACAGATCCTTGTGGCACACCACTAGTAACCAGACTCCAGGCTGAATATTTTCCATCAATCACCACTTGCTGCCTTCTTACGGAAAGCCAGTTTCTAATCCAAGCTGCTAAATCACCCTCAGTCCCACGCTTCTGCATTTTCTCCAACAACCTACCATGTGGAACCTTATCAAAGGCTTTACTGAAGTCCATGTACACCACGTCAACTGCCCTATCCTCATCTACATGCTTGGTCACCATCTCCAATAGGAGAGAATCTAACGACCACCCCTTGACGTTCAACAGTGTTACCACCACTGAATGCCCCACTGCCCACATCCTGGGAATTACTAGTGCCCAGTCCCGGGAGTGAAAGTGCAATCAGTCAGCTCTGATAATGTAGTGCTGATAGATATACCCTCCTCCCTGCCAGGTTTTATACTGGACCACAGCGCACGGCTTGCCCTTCAGCTCAGGGTTGTTCTTCTGTTCCACTTGCACATAGAAACAGTCCATATCGATGAGGGCCACCACACGTTCCTGACCACGAGTCATCATCCCCACCAGCACCAGCCTGGAAACAGCAAGCAGCAGGGTCAGGGAGAACAGGACTCAGCACAGTGCAGCTGCACCTGGTCCAGCTCGGGACAACAGACAGAGACCGCCTCCCACCCCGACTCGAAACGTTTACCCGGCCCTAAAAACAGTCTCGCAAATATTCACTGAAAACAACCAATGCCGGAGATCACAGCAGGTCAGACAGCATCCACGGAGAGAGAGCGAGCAAACCTTGAGGTTAGATGATTCTTCATCACAGCTGAAGTGAAGTCTGGGGATACTACAGTCTGGGGGAGGGGGGTTATGTGGGGGTAATGACTGCAGAGTGCTGGTGCAGAAAAGATGTTGATAGTTCAGATTAAGTGATGGGAATGTGAGCATGGCAGAAGAATGGTGTGTCCCACAGGTTTATTGGAAGCACTAGCGTTCAGAGCACTACCCCTTCATCAGGTGGCTAACTCCTTCAGCAGGGCTCCGAAAACTAGTGCTTTCAAATAAACCTGTTGGACTATAACTTGGTGTTGTGTGATTTTGAACTTCGTCCACCCCAGACCAACACCAGCTCCTCCACATTAGAGAATCATAGAATCCCTACAGTGTGGAAACAGGTCCAACAAGTCCACTCCAACCCTGCTAAGAGTATCCCACCCAGACACATTCCCCAACCCTATTACTCGACATTTCCCCTGAGTAATGCACCTAACCTACACATCCCTGAACACTATGGGCAATTTAGCATGGTCAATTCACCTAATCTACACTGTGGGAGGAAACCGGAGCACCCGGAGGAAACCCACGCAGATACAGGGAGAATGTGCAAACTCCACACAGACAGTCGCCTGAGGCGGGAATTGAACCCAGGTCCCTGGCGCTGTGAGGCAGCAGTGCTAACCACTGAGCCACCGTGCTGTCCAAACTAGAAAGAACAGACAGTCCCACAGGGATGTGGCGGGGGAGAGAGAGGAAATGCTAACAGAACATAACAAACTAGAACAAATGATTCACAATGTGAAGGTGTTGAACTCAATATTAAGCCCAGAAGGCTATAAAGTGTCTAGTCTGAAGATGAGATGCTGTCCCTCCAGTTTGTGCTGGGATTCAGAACACTGCAGCATGCCGAGGACAGACATGTTGCTATGTGAGCAGGACACTGTGGTAAAATGACTGGCTCCAGGAAAGTCAGGGTCCTGTGTGCACACAGACTGGAGGTGTTCCACAAAGCATGCACCCAGTCTGTGTTTGGTTTCTCCAATGTAGAGTAGGCCACATTGGGTGCAGCAAATACAATACACAGGATTGCAGCAGGTCCAGGTGAAATGCTGCCTAGGCCCTTGGATGGTGAACATGGAGGAAATGAAGGGGCAGGTGTTGGGAAGATGCCATGGGGAAGGGGGGAATTGGTGTTAGTGGTTGTTCAATGGACTAGAGGGAAATACAGACTGGGGAGTTAGGGGAAGGTGTGTTTGGTGGTGGTGTTCTACTGGCGTTGTCTGGAATGGTGGAGAATTATCCTTTGAATGCCGCGGCTGGTGGGACTGACCAGAATACAGCAGCAAACTGGAAAAACAACATCTCATCTTCAGACTAGCCACTTTATAGTCTTCTGGACTTAATATTGAGTTCAACACCTACAAATTGTGAACCATTTCTTCCCTTTGTGGAGCTTTAGTTGTTACGTTCTCTGTCACAATGTCCTCTCTCCTCTCCCCCCTGTCCCAGTGGGACAGTCTGTCCTTCCCAGTTTAGCAGGAGACACACTATTGTTCTGCCATTCTTACATTCCCATCACTTAATCTGAACTAGCAACTTTTCTACACCAACACCTACACCCATTATCTCCACCCCCAGCACCAACCGCCCCCACCCCCACTAAACCCCACCTCTCCATCCCCAAACTACAGCATAAATGCTGCACCCTCCACACTTCACTTCAGATCTGATGAAGAGTCAGCTAGACTCTCAACATTAGGATGCTGTCTGACCCACTGTGAGCTCTGGCATTTTGGTTTTGTTTTCAGTACAGATTCCAGCATCTGAAGTAATTTTCTCCAACAAATATTCATCTCTCACAAGCCCCACACAAACATCCACCCCGTTAAACACATCCCTCTTCCCAAAAACCACCCCAAAACAAGCACACTCTTTACTATAGCCCTCCCCCAACACTGACAACCCCCTCCCCCGCGCTCCCCGCCCCAACACTGACACCCCACTCCCCTCCCCCAACACTGACACGGAGAGTGGAGGTGCCAGTGTTGGGGGAGGGGAGCACGGGGAGT
>NW_025210936.1:20223-21019 GCF_004010195.1 Chiloscyllium plagiosum
CCATCCCCTTGCCGCCCCCATGCTGCTCCTTTACTTTGGCGCCCAGATTCAGTGTAACGTCACTGCGCCATCTCAGACCGATACTCTCTCCGCTGCCATTGGCCAACACCGAGGGAGGCGTGTCCTCAGCAGCACCTCCCCCTGTCTCTGAGGAGTAACCATAGCCTCCTCCCGCAGCGCCACCCAATGTCTCGGAGGAGTAACCGTAGCCTCCTCCCGCAGCGCCACACAATGTCTGGGAGGAGTAACGATGGCCTCCTCCTGCAGCGCCACCCAATGTCTGGGAGGTGTAACCGTAGCCTCCTCCTGCATCGCCACCCAATGTCTGGGAGGAGTAACGATGGCCTCCTCCCGCAGCGCCACCCAATGTCTGGGAGGAGTAACGATGGCCTCCTCCTGCAGCGCCACCCAATGTCTGGGAGGAGTAACGATGGCCTCCTACTGCAGCGCCACCCAATGTCTTGGAGGAGTACCCGTTTCCTCCTTATTTGAGGGGCCACTCGATGTCTGATGTAGAGGATTCGGAGATACCGGTGTTGGACTGGGGTGTACAAAGTTAAAATTTCGAAATACTAGGTTTCAGAGCGCTGCTCCTTCATCAGGTCCGAAAGAGCAGCACTCTGAAAGCTATAAATTCGAAATAAACCTGTTGGACTACAACGCAGTGTCTTGTGATTTTTAACTTTGTCCACCCAATGTCTGGGCAGAGTAACAGTGACCTCCTGCTGCAGCGCCGCCAGCTGTATGGGAGGTGTATCAGTGCCCTCCTGCTGCAGCGCCGCCAGCTATATGGGAG
>NW_025210937.1:0-5377 GCF_004010195.1 Chiloscyllium plagiosum
AGCAAGCAAGAAAACTCCGTTCTTGACCATGTACAAGCCTGCTGTTGAAGAACAACGCAGTTTCGAACTGGGGAACCTTTCGCTCGTAAGGCGAACGTGATGACCACTACACTACAGAATCAGCTTCACCCGCATCTGCTGGGGCTCAGTGACATCCAGCACTGAAAGCTGACGCCATTCTACCTTTCACCTTTCTGTTTCCAATTGCTCGTTGTTTGATGGGACTTGTTTAATTTTGGGCTATGTGGTGAGAATGGACGAGATACACCGAAGTATTTGTTTCCACGAGGTGTACCCCAAAAACGTTGTGTTGCTTACACCGGCTTTAAAGGATTATTTTTTTAGCGGAGTTTGCCGTCGAAGACTGTGGCACAATCATTTAGTCTGTTTGACTGCTCACGGGAAAGGTAGCATTGCGAAACACTGCAGAAACGACTTCCTTACTTTTGCTCCGACTGACCATACTCCGGGAAATGTTCCCAGATTCTCAGTTGAGGATTTTTGCAGCTAGACGTTACGTCAGAAACCCTGTTAATTCATAATGTACTGAGCCAATCGCAAAACAGAAAGCATTTAACCACAAACAAAACTGGCAAACCAAATACATTTTCAGACACTGTGAGCATTAATGCTAAATGTGAGAAAGTCCGGGGGCATGAAACATAAAGTAATCTCACAATTATCCACAGGGCAATTCCAAACTGCTCTTTCAAACAAACTGGAGCCTTAGTGCACCACCACTTCCCAGACAATGCTGAAAAGAGAGAAAGAATGAAGAATGTAACAATGGGCCATAAACAGTGGATTTCACCAATCACAGTCTCGATTAGATTACCTTTCCCTTCCGATGTCTCCAGGACGGAAATAAAGGTAATGGGAGAAATTCAATAACATATGACAACGCAATTCATTAGAACGATTTTCCCATTGGCCAGAAAACCAAATAACGACGAGTCGAATCACCGCAGGACTTTGTTTCATAACAGCGAAGAAATAACAGTCTCCATTCGGTTCCAGTAAACGCTCAACTTGCCTGGGACAGCAGAGCTGTTTGCGATTTTCCGCGCGGGAGGCGAACACGATCATGACAGCACAGACACTTGGGAAAATTCGGCACTTTCCCACACCACAGTTAATTGCCCGGGAAGCAAACCCATTTTTCTTCTGTTCTAAACAGAAATGCAGCTGGGGTCGAAACAGCATTTTAACACGCTGCGTCGTTTGAATAGATCAGCAGTAATGGCAGCGGTGGGATTCGAACCCACGCCTCTATCGAGACTGGACCCTAAATCCAGGACGAAAATGAAGGAAATGAGAGAGGGTGGGCAACCCCAAGTCATTGTCCACATATGCACCAACAACATCGGTAATAAAAGTGATGTGGATGTATGGCAGAATTTCAGGGATCGAGGGTGACATCTTAAATTTGGAACAAACAAAGTTGTTCTCTCTGATTTGTTGCTTATTCTACACCGTAGTGAGGTGAAGTGTCGGGAGAGAGCATTTGAAAATGTTGCTGCAAGATTGGTGCAGGAGGGAGAGATTCCGATACCTAAATAGTTGGGGCTCATATTGGAGTCGATGAACCTTTACAAACAGGAGGGTGTTCACCTGAACTAGAAGAGTACCAATACCCTGAGGGGATAATTTGCCAAAGCTCTTCATGAGGGTTTGAACGAATTCAGCCGCGGAGTGGGAAGCTGAATTGTAGCTCCAGGTTGCAGGTGGTTGTGAGTGGTTTTGTCATAAATAGCATTTCAGGTTTACAAGAGTGTACTGACAAGGATGAAGGTGGCTTGAAATGTGTTTTCTTCAACGCCAGAAGCATCTGGGATAAGGTAGTTGACATGGGTTTTTACCTGGGACTTCGATGTTGTGGCCATTTCAGAGACATGAACGGAGGACTGAAGAGAATGGTTATTCCTGGTACCTCAGTTTCGATTTTTCAGTCAGAACAGGAGGGTCGTTTCAGAGGGTTATGGGTAATGAACTCAGCCAGCTGTTCTCTTTGGAGGTAAGTGAGCACTTTGTTGATAGTGACCACAATTCGGTTATGTTTATTTAGTGATAGATAGGAATAGGTATTTATTGCAGAGCATGAGGTATCGCGGGGAGAAAGGCCATTATGATGCGATTAGGCAAGAGTTGAGATGCACCGCATGTGGAAAGTAACTTAGAGGGTTGTGCACACCTGAAATATGGAGCTTGTTGAGGGAAAAGCTACTGCATGTCCTTGGTAAGTATGCATGCGTCAAGCAGAGGATATGAGGTCGACACAGGGAGCTGGGTTTACTGAAGAAGTTAAATCTCTTAGAAGAAGGAGAAGGGGGCGTATGTAAACATGAGATATGAAGGCTGAGGTAGGACGCTTGGGAATTAAAAGCTAACCAGGAAGGGCCTAAAGAGAGAGCTACTTCGAGCGAAGAGGAGGCATGAGAAGTCTTTGTCTGGCAGGAACAATCCTGAAGCTTTAAATTGATAGTTCAAGAATAAAAGAATGTCTCGCATATGATTATGGCCTGTCCAGAACAGAAGTACGAAGTTGTCAGTGGAGTCCAAGGACAGCAGAGACGCTGAATGTATTTTTTTTATCATATCAAAAATGAAAAAGCCAATGTTGTCGAAGTGAGTATTGAGATGCAACCTGTTAGAATAAAAGAAATTGACATTCATAAAGAGGAGTTGTTAGCAATTCATGAAAGTCTAAAAATAGGTTTGTCCCCTGGACTTGATGGGATGTATCCGAGGATTCTGTGCGAATCGTGGGAGGAGATTGCAGAATTTTGACTACAAGCTTTATTTCGTCAGTGTTTATGTCATTAGTGCGAGAAGACCCGAGTTCAGCAAATATTGTCCCCTTCTTCACGAAGGGGAGTAGAGACAATGCTGGTAATTATAGAACTGTGATCCTTAGCTTTCTTGCAGCGGAACTTGTTGGAACAGATTGTAAGAGATAAGATTTATGATCATCGAAAAAGGAAGAAGTTGATTCTGGATAGTGAGTAAGATTTTATGAATAGCAGGTTGTGCCTCGCAAAACTTATTGAGGACTTTGAGAAGGTGAGCAAACAGGTGGATGAGAGTAAAGTGGTTGATGTGGTGGATATGGTTTTCAGTAAGGCACTGCCAGCTGTTGCATGAAATACAGAGTCATGGGATTGAGGATGGTTTAGCGGTTTGGATCAGAAATTGGATCGCTGAAAGAAGACAGAGTGTGGCAGTTCATGGGAAATGATAATCCTGGAGTTCAGTAACTGATGGTGTACTACAAGGTTCCTTTTTGTGTCCGCTGTTGTTTGTCATTTTTATAAATGACCTGGATGAGGGCATGGAATGATGTATTCGTAAGTTTGCAGATGACATTACGATGGACGATGTTGTCAATAGTGCCAATACCTGCTGACGGTTACAGAGCGGCATGAGAAATTTGGAGAGCTGACCTCAGAAGTGGCAAATGGATTTTAATGTGGAAAAGTGTAAGATAATTTACTTCGGAAGGAGCAACAAGAATAAAGAGTTATTGGCTAATTGTAATATTCTTGGAAGTGTAGATGTGCAGAGCGATCTCGGTGCCCATGTATATAAAACTCGGAAAGTTACCCCCCACGTTGACAGGTTTGTTTGCAAGGAGTACGGTGTGTTAGTTTTTCTTGGGAGGGTGATTCAGTTTCAGAGCGAAATTATCACTTTGCAGCTCCACAAATAAACTGGTGTGGCCGCACTCATAGAGTTGCGTGCATTTCTGGTCGCCACATTATACGATGGATGTGAAAGCATTGGAAAGGGTGCAGAGGACATTTTCTAGGATGTTGCCTTCTATGGAGAGATGGTCTTATGAGGAAAGGATGAGGGACTTGAGGCGGTTTTTGATAGCGACAAGAAGTTTGAGGGGTGCATGTAGAGAGACCTAGAAGATGATCAGACGTTGCCATAAGATGGACAGTGAAGACATTTTTCTTCAAATGGTAATTTTGGCATAACGGCACATCGATGTAAATTGAGGGTGATAGATACCGAGGTAGGTTTCTTTACCAATGAGTAGTAAGGGTGCTGAAGGCCTTGCCTTCAACACTCGTAGACTCAACAACTTTCAGGCAATGAAATGATCATTGTATAAACTTGCGGATTATGATGGTAAATACAAGTCAGATTGGTATCACAGGTCTGTGCAACGTTAGGGCCAAAATGAACTTTATTGCGGTGTAATATTCCGTGTTTGAACTGTTATTCAGCTTGTAGTTGTAATCATCACTATCAGTAAAACCAACACCTGGCGAGAACCAAATGTGCAACTTTAGCACCTTACGCACTTCTATTCTGTCATGCAATTACATTAAACTGACGAATGCACCACTGGAGCTGCCGTGTACTGATGACCAATGGCTACTGATCTTCCCGCTGGGCCCCTCAAGCAAATTACTCCTTTTTTGCTGAAGATCTGAAATGAAACACAGCGCAGAGGAGGTTATACTCATGATGGACCATCGATTATGGAGCATCAGGTTCAGGAAAATGACATAGTAAAATGTGGTGAAAATGGGCATAATTGAATTCTGTGTTCGTTTACCGTGGCTTCCTGCTTTGATCACAGGCAATGTTATGTCGCCACGGTACTGGGATTTTCCTTCTATCGGTATTAATTCGTCAGAGAATTCGATTCACTGGTACTTCACCAGCATCCTTTGGAATGTTCATACGGGACAATGACCCACACTGTACACAACGTCAACAATCCTCTGCATTACTACATACAAGGGCACGTGGCATGTTTTTTTTTATAAATAGTGAAATTTAATCATTTTATGCAAGTGCAAATTGAATTTTAGTTTAATTAGTAAAGTAGCAAGAATCCAGTAGCAAGCATTAAGTTTCAAAATGTCAGATATTCACGCTTATTATCTTGGCCAGAATTTTAGCCCAGCAAAAGGCAAATCTGTCCCAGCATCCATGTAATCGCTTGCTCCAAGTGTCCACTTGGAAACCTCTGTGAAGGGATGATCAGCCTGACAGAGAATATGTGAGAATCCTCCACTGTCTGACTTAAAGCTGAAACAGGAGCTACCTATTCCAGCATGGAGGGTAGCGAAGTGGAGGTGAGACAGAAAATATTAATTGGTGTAGATTCACATTGTTCTCATTGTGATTGTTTAAAAACCTGGGCCAGAAAAGATTGAAGCAGAAAGGAGCAGAAGTAGGCCATTTTTAACACCGCTCCTGCCCCGCCACGCCATTCTGTACCATCATAGCTCACACAGCACTTTTATGTCTTTTTCCAGCATATCCATATCATCGTGTTGCCAAGTGGCTAACACATATTTATCGATCTCTACCATAAATAGACATCAAAGTTATTCATCGCTGAGAGGAAAATGCTGCA
>NW_025210937.1:8306-11000 GCF_004010195.1 Chiloscyllium plagiosum
AATCTGATGTCTCGGGATCTCATAGTGAGACTGGGGTCGGATTTGCGCAGTACCCCGACGGGCTTGTAGGTAATACAAAAAGAAGATTTAACAGTGCAGGCTGGAAAATACGAAACACGACCGTGATGCACGTCAGAGAGTGATAGGTTCCGTGGGCAATTCACTCACCCAGGAAGCAAGTAGCCATGTTAATCCCATTAACACCGATTTTTTTGCTGGAGATATGTTGCACTGCACAGCCCACATACACCGCGATGGTCCTAAAAAATCATAAGAGAAGGATTGGTTCAGGAGATTGGTTAAACCAGATCAGTTGTTATTGTGCGAATTTTATTGGAATGATCACAGCTGTGCTGTCACTTTAAACTTTTTTAAGTATCTGTGACGGTAAGTAGACCCTGTTGTTTTGATGTGGAAGGCTCTTTTCCTCACGGATCATTGGCGAAGGCATCCAGCGACAGGTGTCAGAATTTGGGACCATGTGTACGACAGGCACAAAAAACGAAAGATTGTATCTTGAGGTTCGGTGTGGTTATCTGCTTCAATGCAGTTATAAGGACGTATAGGAAGATACTGAATCGGACAACTCAGGCAGACAGTGCAGTCCAGGTAATCCCCACTAAGAGTGTCATCTGGCGTTTACCTATGGTATATGTCTCGGACCCAAGATTAAGAAGGGTCCCAACTGATTTCAGGGCAAAAGGCAAACACAATGTGGGGCTCATACGAACCCTTAGAATAACCCCGAAGTCTAAGTATCGTCCTTGCAAAGCAAAAGAGCCGTTAAAACCCGAGGCTGTGCAAGGAATTACCCCAGTCTTTGAATCTCTCTTATAGGCTGGAGTGATAATCCCCCGTGAATAATCAATGGTGAGAACACCCGTTTTTTTCGTTCAAAAAGGCAAACATTCCAGGTGAATCGGGGAATGGAGGTTTGTTCATGACCTGCAGGTTATCAAGAACGCTGTTGTTCCGCACACCCCAAATGTTCTCAACCCCTATATTATATTGGCTCAAATTCCACCGGATGTAAATGGCTCTCTATTATGCATTTAGCAAATGCCTTGTTTTGTGTACTGTTACACGCCAACAGTCAATTCTGGTTCACTTTTCCATTCAAAGGCAAATAGTATACTTTCACGTGACATTTTCAAGATTACTGTGAGTCCCCACCATAATTAAAGAGGCTCTACACAGGAGTCTGGAGACTCTTGTTTTAACCGGGGTGGGGGGGGGGTCAGTGCTTCTGCAGTATGTAAGCGAATGCTTAATCGCAGAATCAACAGAGAAACAATGTGAGAAAGGTAGGCTTGCGATGCTCTGCCATCTAGTCTCGCAAAACTACACCTTGTGGAACAACAGTTGAAGTTCTTAGGTTTGAAGCCCGAGACCAGACGTGTAGGATTCACCAATTTAGAATCTGGATACGGCGTTTTATTGTGGATAGGTCAGCATTCAGAAGCAAAGAGATAGACCAGTGTCTGGTATGTTGTAGCAACTATCCACGAGGTAGTCAAAGCGGGATCACTTCCTTCTCATCTGTCAGCGCAAGCAGCAGAGCTGATTGCCTTGATTGAGGCATGTAAATTGACCGAAGGCAGAACAGTGAATATTGACATCGACAGCAGATATGCATTCGGGGTTGTACATAATTCTGGATCCCTGTGGAAAAACAAGGGCTTCTTGACCTCCACTGGAAAGCCAATCACATAACATGGCCTGATCTCTGACCTCCTGAAAGCAGTCCGATTGCCTAAATCAATCACTGTGTGTACATGTGAAGCACACAGGAAAAATTATGATTCAATTTCTCAAGGCAATGAAAATGTAGACTGAGCGGCAAGGACGGCAGCCAATCAGCTGCCAAGTGATCAGTTTGACATGTGTATGTCAAATATTTGTAATCCAAAGCAGACTTATGGGAGTTACAGTCGCAGGCCACATCGAAGGAGAAGCGTGAATGGACAAGGGCAGGGTGCAGGATAAGGGAATGGGTGTAGTGTGGCCCCAGTGGTAAACCCTGTCTACCACGATCTTTATTCCCTTTCTATGCCAAAGTAACAAACGGTAAGGACCACGTGTCAAAAGTGGGGATGTACGACAATATTTCAGCACGCTGGTACAGAAAGGGATTTGCTCATTACTCATAAAAAATGTGAATAATGTGTTATCTATGCCACTAATAATGTGGGGAGGGGAATACAAAAGAATCAGGCAGAACACCCCCAACCACAAAGACCCTTTGAACATTTACAGATGGATTTTATTGAACTAACACCCAGCAAAGGGAAAAGGCATTGTCTGGTAATAGTTGATCTTTTCCCAAGGTGGTGGAAGTGCTCCAACGTCTAAACAGGATGCCAGTGCGGTAGCCAAGGCTTTGCTAATTGAAATAATTCCGAGATGGGTCATCCCTGAAAGGCTAAGCAGGGACAATGGAAAGCCATTTATAAATATTGCCGTACAGCAGATCAGTAATTACTTGGGAATAAAGGTGAGGCAATTTATTGTGCCTATCACCCAGCGAGCGGTGGGGCAGTTGAAAGAGAGAAAACTACCCTTAAAAATAAATTGGCAAAATGTTGTGAGGAATTAGAAGTGCCATGGACAAAGACATTTCCAATTGTGCTAATGTATATGAAGGAGAGGAAGAGTAAATCTTAGAACGTTTGAGATTTTGTTTGGAAGGTGGCC
>NW_025210937.1:13609-18924 GCF_004010195.1 Chiloscyllium plagiosum
TTTACTGCGTGAATATGCACAGAGGGAAACTCATACTAAGAGACCAGGGTAATTGTGGTGAATTTACCAGGAGTGGTGTGTGAGTCGGTGTTAACAGTGGGCGGGAAGGGCTAAACCATTAGCACTGACATTGATCCTTGTACCAACAGCCCCTCACTCACTTTCTGCCTCATTCATCCCAGTCATCACTGACTTTCAGTTTATCCTACTTTCCCTTCGAAACTTTACACTTGTTCCGGACCACTTTCAGGTATCCACTTGGAAATTGCAGCTTTTTCAAACGAAATTCTGGAGAAAGCACGTCACTCTTTGGGATAGGCTTCACTGCCCAAACATAATTATTCAAGAGATTGAGATGGTAAGTTACTTTACTTCGTCCTCGAAGTGCTCAACACAGTGATACAGCCATGATGTCGATAGGGAGGGAGTTCCAAGAAGTAGACATAGCGACATTGAATGATCAGCGAGATAGTTTCAGCTCAGAAAGGCGAGATCCTTAGAGGGGATTTGCAGTAACAATTCATTCGTGTATGTGCTGCCATGGCTGCCAGAGGATGTGGTGGACGCTCGTACAATTGAAACATTCAAGAGGCATTTGAAATGGTATATAAGGAGGAAGGGTTGGGAGGGATATGGGCCGTGTGCTAGCAAGAGGGACCAAATTGGGTTGGGATTTCCGGTCAGCATGGACAGGTTTGAACGAAGGGTCTGTTTCCCTGCAGTACATCTCTATGACTCTATGATTCCAGTTGGATGCAATCAATCACTGGATTGCTTCTGGAAGAATCGGGTCTGTGCTCTCTGTGGAAGCAGGAAATGGTTTTCATTCAGATTTGCCACAAGAAGAGGAGAAATAAATCTTCATTTCCTGACTTGGAATTTTATCCAGGCCTGGGCGATTCAAACCCAGACTCTGAAGCAGGGACTCCAATGATGTTGACAATAACCCTTTCGACCTAACCTGCACAAACTCTTGTGCCTATTGTTCTTTGTCCCCACATTTTGAAGCACCGGTACTTGTCGTGGGCGGTGAAGGAGCTAACTACTGCCTCGCAGAAAAACCGTGGGGTCAGAGACCCGATCGATCTGTCATGCAGCAGGGATTGCATTGCTTAAAACAGACGTGTTTGCTGTGTGGGACTGAAACTGAGCTCGATCACACACAGATACGGTGTAACAACTGCCAGCAGATGTGAAGACGGTTGGGACGATTTCATTTGCACTTTGGGAAAAAGACTGGATCCTAAATTCAGGGGGGCTAAATGTGTCACAGATAGAAGTGAAAATTGGTTTGGGAACGATAACTGAGTATAAAGTTGAGAGTCAGGAGATATTCAATAAAAAGGTAGACGGAGATGGACATGGAGAAATAAGTGTCACTGGTCTTGAAGACTTAACTCGGTTTTCCATTCCAAGATTCTACCAGACCTGCTGAGATTTTCCCACAATTTCTTTTGTTGGTACTGAAACAGAAGGGAGAAGTGTGATCCTGGACCAATCAGCTATGTCTGCTCTGTGGACGTTTGAATTCCCTGTTCGAACAAATCACTTCTGACCCACACGGAAGTGCTCACCTACTTCCGAATGTAAAACCTGGCCAGGCTCGTTACCCAGTACAAAATCAAAAGTGGCTTCGTCCCTTGAAGGCATGTCTACATACTGTGTCAGGAAGCCCTCCTGCACACACTGGCCAAAAACTGACCCATCTATAGTACTCGTACTGTCGTGATCCCAGTCAATATTTGGATTTTATCTTGAGTGTTCCAGAGATTTTCATTGTCCCGGAGTCCAGACGAAGTTTGCATTCCTCACGTATATGAGCGAGAATTCTTTCAATGTCTCAGATCAGTTCCTGTCACGAGAACATCAGAGTCAATTTCCCGTCCTCTACTCGGTCCGACACTTCACACTTCTTCATCCTCCTCTGATTCCATTTCCCAAAGAGTTTCTCAAGATTTCCAAAGCTGGAGCCTAAACTATATGGTTTGCTTCTTAAACATTTTTCCAACTGACAACTGACAATAATTTCACAGTATCTCTTCACAATCCTGTGGCTTTCACCATGTCCAGGGATGAGCAGTCACAATTGGTAGAGAGATTCCAGAGGTTGGTGAGTTTCATTTTGGAACAAATATGGTTAAGTGGCAATTTCCTGCAGTTGTTTGTAATGATGGGAGACGGAGCGGTGGGGAATGAGCACTTTAACGAGCAGGAGGAAGTGTTGCCACTGACCCGAGTCAGAGAACAGAGGACAGGGATTAAAGGAATCTAATGAAAAGCAGCACTTCTGCTTAGGACGTTCAATAACAGCTGCAGAAACCCGATGTATCGAGCAGTGTATCTGGAAAGAGAAACAGAGATAATGTTTTAAACATGGAACATTTCTGATGAAAAACTCGAGTTTCCCAAGTCTAATCAAAATTACGGGCCTGGTTTGCAAAATGGGTTTTCTGAACTTTGAGCGAAAACTGTTCCAGCAGGAAAGCATTCATAACGTAGTCAGCAGGATTCGAACCTACGTGAGGAAACTCACAATAGATTTCTAATCCATCGTCTTAACCAATCGGCCATGACTACAGACAGCGTTGACGACTTGAGCATTGACCAAATCAGCCGTGATCTCATTGAAAGCTGTCGCTGACTTGATGAGCTAAATGCTTCCATCTCCTTTCATACCTTTGCGGTCATTTGTAATGTGTGAGGCACCAATGTAAAAGAAGAACAGCACAAAGGTAGGAAATGATATTTGCAGCAAAACTGAGTCAAAGTCATTTATTGACGGGAAAATCGTACTTGGCAATTTGCTAGATCTCTTTGCGAACATGACCAGCAGTGGTAAGCAAGGGAGCCATTGATCTGAGTATTCTTGGACCTGAAGCAAACAAAGGTTAGTGACATATTAATTTCTTTTACTGGCGAACGAAATGGTATTTCCTGATGGTTACAATGAAAGAGATGGTTCCAATAAAAGACAGAGATTAAGTCGCATGTAGATATATTTCAATGTGACACGATTCATTTTCAGTCCCTAATTACCCCAGAGATGGAGGGGGTGACTTACTTTTCTTCACTCTTCAACTCCTCAGCATGAAGGTAAAGACATGAAACCGCTAGAGATGGAGTTCTTGAATTGGTAACCAGCGATTCTGAAGGAACTAGGCAAAAGTGAGGACTGCAGATGCTGGAAACCAGATTTTAGATCAGAGTGATGCTGGAAAAGCACAGCAGGTCAGGCAGCATCCGAAGAGCAGGCAAGTCGACCTTTCTATTGCCAGTCCTGCTGCGTTCCGCAAACAATTTTCGTTTTTGGCACAGATTTCCAGAAACTGCAGCTATTTGTTTTATGTTAACCTTCATAATGTTTTGGACAAAACCAATGACCTGCCAGCATCGGAAAATCGGCAGAAGTACTGGTACACCGATGTGTTTGCTGAACAATACAACCATTCCATGAGCGGGAATACGATCCGGGCCACGGTGCTGAGAGTACCGAATCCTCACAAGTAAATAACAAGACAAGGCGATAGATACTATAGTATTCGGTGTAAATAAAACACCCTTTCTGAACATTTTCGTGGCCGATTATTTTCAACTTGTCGTCGAAGATTTACAAAGTGGGAAAAGGCCATTCCGTCCGTGTGCATTACGGCTAATCAGAGAGCCATCTATTCTAGTCGCAGTTTCCAACTTTGGCCCAAAGTCTCGTGTGTTCTAATGTTTCCAGGGCAAATGTCAATGAGGTTATCCTATGTTCTTAAATGGCACAATAATGGGGCAGAAGTATGACACTTCCACGACGAATTGTAACTCTTTTGAGGAACTCATGCTCATTTTCACACACAGAGGTAGACACACAGGAAGATACCCCCAAACTGATGGAGGTGTCCGTTGTGGAGAGCTGGAATTTTGAAATGGACAATAGGACAAATGCAAGTTTTAAATGCGGAGGCACAGAGGCGGCGTCCCGCCAGCAATTCACAGGAGAGCGTCAACGTAGACCACGGTTAAAGCGAAACATTCCCCTCGAGCCAGGTAGGACTCAAACCTACAATCTTCTGATCCGAAGTCAGACGCGTCATCCATTACGCTACTGGCCCAAGATACAAGTCTAGAGTTGGCAGAATGTCGATATGTAATGCCATGGACTTTAACGGAATCAGTATTAAAAAGGTGAACAAGCAGCGAAGATAATCACCAACATTGCTTCACTTCGAAGTTTCCAATTTGTGAAGCTGTGCCTTTCACTGGCAAAGGAGAAACATTTGTCCTCAGCTGCCTGCTTCAGGGTCGCGTCCTTCTCTGCTGGAAGTTTCCATCGTTTTATTCACAGTCACGACACGATTTCATGATCCACTCCAGTGAAAAAGTGTCATGGTGTCGTACAAGCAAGACTCTGCAGAAACTCGGCGAGAGACCTCCCGTCATTTCGAGCTCTGGATGTGGAATTAGACGAGATGTCTGACACCTTTTATTGGCGCCGCTACTTCACTGAAATTAGCGGCTCAAAACGAGCCGTTGTAAGCATCAGCTTGATTTGTACCTTCCTGCAGTGCATTTGCTAAACAACATCAGATAGATCCCATCGGGCCCAGCTGACTTATCTATTTTCACACTCTGCAGTATTTCTAATATCTCTTCCTTGTGAACCTCAATCTCTTCTAGTCTAGACGCAAGTATCTCTGTACCTTCCTCGCCAACATTTTCATTTTCTATAGCGAACACTGTCGAAAAATATTTATCTAGTGCTTCCCCTATCTCCTCTGACTCCACGCACAACTTCCCACTATTATCCTTGATTGTCCCAAATTTACCTCTCGTCATTGTTTTATTCCTGACATACATTAGGGTTAACCCTGAATCTATCTGCCAACAACTTCTCATGTCTCCCTCTGGCTCTTCTCAGCTCTCTTTTTAGGTCTTTCCTGATGTCGTTGGAACCCTCGAGTGCTCTAACTGAGTTTTCACATTTTGTCCGAACATAAGACTTCTTGTTCTTCTTGACCAGGGATTCCACTTCCTTCGTAAACCACGGCTCACGCGTTCTATATCTTCCTCCCTGCCTGACAGGTACATACTTATCTAGGACACACAGGAGCTTTTCCTTGAATAAGCTCCACATTTTAATGTGCTCACCCCCTGCAGTTTCCTACCCCATTCTACGCTTCCTAAATCTTACCTAATCTTCCTAAATCTTGGGACTTGTGCCTCACAACACACTTCACATTCAACAACCAGATATACGAACAAATCAACGGAACACCCATGGGCTCACCGATCTCGGGACTCATAGCAGAAGCAGTAATGCAAAGGTTAGA
>NW_025210937.1:19090-21024 GCF_004010195.1 Chiloscyllium plagiosum
TGCAGAATGATTTGCCACATTTAAGGCAAATTCAATGGCTTCTGAATGGGTATATAGACGGGAAGGGTTCGGAGAGATAAGGAACAGATTTTGGCAAATATGGTTCAATTAATTTCGGTTATCTGTTCAGCAGGGACAGGTTCGAAAGTAGGGTCTCTTTCCACGCTTGGCAAGTTTGATGTGCTCCAGGGGCTGTCACCAGTTTTAATGGATCATTTGCAAATAAAATGCACTCTGTTTGTTACGCAGTCAGCGCGTTTGCCTGTATTTCTGGAGGGTGGATGGGACGAGCTGATCCAGCGATGAAGGACTTTCCGGACTTTTGCTGCCAATGTCCATTCGTTTGGCACCTTCCCAACATTGCGTATCAAAGAGTTTGGCTGAAGAATAATCCCGCACGGATAATGTTACCCCCCTCAGCTCTCCAACGAATCGAGAAACTGACAGCTCTTCATGTGGAACAGAAGCAAAACAGAAAGGGTGGACCTTTGCCAGACACACCGAAGCATGCATGCTGCTTTTGATGCAGTGCAAGCCGATTATTTCATGAACTGCTCAGAGAAATGGCAGCGAGGCAATTCAGGACATACTGGAGATTTAGTGCATTGCCAAGTCACAGGAAGTGCTCAACAAACATAAAACAAAACGGAACAGCAATAACCCATGAAAAATTAAGTTTACTAATTGCACTCGTGATGAAATTAGGTCAATAATGCGCTGATGACTCCATCTGATCGAGAGGACCAATCACCAGCCCCCTTTACCAAGACAGTAATGAAGGAAATGAGAGAAATACAAAAAACATTTCTCATCGCGATTGCCAACCTTTTCGCCACTGCAACAACAAAAACGGCGAGCAGATACAATGCAGAATATGGTTTCATATCAGCAATGAAATAGTAATCTCCATTCACTTTCAGTAAAAACGGTGAACAAAGGAAATTGTCTGAAATATGACTACCCAGCGCAGGCTACTTGGTTCCCCAATTATACTGCTGTACAGACTTTCATATTTAAAGGTACCTTTCAAAGAGAGTGTTTGTGGCTGTCCATATGACAATGGAAATTGTTGCCCTCGCTCTCACTGCCATTATTGATCGTGTTGGGTTTGGCATCCTCACCGTGCACGCGGGGGTTCAGTGTACAAATCTCTGCTGTGAAAAATCGGAGTGCTTTGGAGCAGAAAGATGCGAAGCTCGTGTGCTTCATGGAGATGTTGTTGGAATGTTTTGCGGTGCTGGGAAGTGGGATACTCACAGTTCTGGGTAACATCCTCAGGGTTGCAGAGCCTCTTGTGAAGCCTACTGTCCTGTGGCGGTTGGAATCGATTTAGTTTCAGTGCCGCTGGGTCCAGTTGTTGGTGTTGCAGATTGGATCCTGATCAATGTGTTTATTGATGGAATCCATGGATGGGTGCCCTGCTTCTAGAAATTCTCTGGCTGTCTTCTGATTGCCATGTTCTATTACTGTTGTGCTGCTCTCAAGGATGCTTGCTGTCTGTACGTATAGCTACTCGGGACAGATGGCCGTGGCAATTAGTGACGGCCACACAAATTCTTTGCCAAGAATATGTATCCCATAACTGCATTCTCAGATGTCTGGCACACTAAATTGTCAACTAGGATATGCCACAAAGCAATTGAAACACCATGCTTCCCTTTATTGAAATAATTTTTTGGAAACTGATAGCCAGACTCCTCTGAACACACGGATTTAGGACAGCACATAACCCAACAGCCTCACTGAGGGAAAGCACACAAGAAAACAATATACAATGCCCATCTTGTGCAGGCCAAATGTGGTTGTCAAGATCCCACGCAGGGACTGCACTAAACACTATATCGGAGAAACAGTCGGAAAACGAGCGAGCTGCAATCATGAACTTCAACTAGCCCGTATACGCCATGGCCAGCTGTTCTTGTAGTTGTATGTAG
>NW_025210938.1:0-21027 GCF_004010195.1 Chiloscyllium plagiosum
TGGGTCTGGCAGGCCTCTTTGTGAGCTGGGAGGCTCATAGGTCATCCTGAAAGCTGTCACCCCGAGAGCCGGAGAGTGGGTAGGTCATCCTGTGAACCTGAAGGTGGGTAGGCTGTCCCGAAAGCCGGGCAGTGGGTAGGCCGTTCTGAGCGCTGTCGTCCCGAGAAGGGATAATTGGGACGGGCTGTCCTCGAGGTGGGCAGAAGGTGTGTCAGAGCGGTCAAGTGCCAGAAGATGTGTAGGGGCAGGCTGAGATCCGGAAGTCTTGTGGGCTGCCCTGCATGCCATCGTCCCAGGGAAGGGGATGGGCTGTCCTAGAGGTGGCCAGCAGTTGCGAAAGGGAGTTAGGGAAGCTGGAAGGTGGGTAGGCCATCATGACCGCTGTCATCCGGGTTGGGGGGAGGGGGGGAGTGTGGGGGTGTTTGGGGAAACAGGACGGGCTGTCCTCGAGGTGGGCGGAAGGTGTGTCAGGGCAGACCGAGAGCCGGGTAGGGCATGTGGTGGGCTGCCTTAGAGTGGCTGGAAGGTGGGTGTCTTGCTGGGTTTCCAGGGGTATCTGTGTTATATGCGCTGTTTTATTTTTCGGTTTATCAGACTGTCTATATGTGAATCTGTTCATTGTTTCCATCTTGATAATGTAAGGTGGGATTTGAGGTTTGTCCCTGTTTCGGTGTGAACTGGTTGTATGGTGGGGTTTGGGGTCTGGCCTCGCTGGCCCTTTCCCCTATGTCTTGTATGCAGCTGTTCATGTTACCTGTTTGTTTTGTTATTTAGACTAGTTAATAAAATTTAAAAAAAAAAACAGGGTATTCAGGACATCCTACTTGTAACTGAAAACAAAAATAACCAGGAGATTTGAATTTCCTCAACAGAGGACTGACTCAAGGTGGCAGGCCACAGCCAGTGTACAAAACCCAGGTGTCTCAGAGATTCTGTTCACTGTGTGAGCTGGCTTTGAGGGAGCTGGATCAGTGTCAGGGACTCTCCATGTGTAAATCAAGGGGGAATTGATAACAGAATATCAGCCTCTGCGGAGCTCTTTCACAAATTAGGCAGAAACATCACAGAAATAAATCTATATTAGGAGTATTAGCTGGAATTAGGATAGATAATCATTCGTGTAATTCATTGAAGTTACTTTCAAATACTGAAAAAAAACCCAGAAGATTTGAATTTCCTCAGTTGAGGATTGACTGGCTGGCCACAGTGTACAAAAAATATATATATAACCAGGAGAATCCAAAATGCGGACATGGTACTTAAAAAATATATATGACCAGGAGATTAGAATCACCTCACTCAGGCAACTGACCCTGAGCTGGAAGCCAGGGCTCTGTGCATGAGTAAATGGAGATGACTTGGTGGTGGGATACCAGCCTCAGTGCAGTTATCTCACACCTCTTCATTTCGAACTAGTGTTGCTCATTCACTGTCCTTTGATTAAGGCGATACATTGTTCTTGACCCGCTCACTCAGATCCCAGATACCAGATGGTGGGCTGTATCCATCCGCTACTTCCAGTGCTAATCAG
The DNA here is from genome assembly GCF_004010195.1 of Chiloscyllium plagiosum. Classification (NCBI taxonomy): domain Eukaryota; kingdom Metazoa; phylum Chordata; class Chondrichthyes; order Orectolobiformes; family Hemiscylliidae; genus Chiloscyllium; species Chiloscyllium plagiosum. Next base: position 1,532 of record NW_025210938.1, read on the forward strand.
GGACATTTAAGAATCAAGGGCTGTTTCTCATCATGCCCTTTACAAAGGTAGAGATTACATCTTCTCACTTGCTATGAACAATGTCCCAGGATATGCACCAATGTGGGTTAACCTTCAGTGTTAAACTCTGAGGACAATGCACATGCTCTGCGTTCATACATTGGAAATAATTCATGGAGCCTTTCCTTTGAACAATATCTTTTAAATGATTTTAGTCAGCTTTTATATTGAGAACGAGTTTCCTTTTTAGTGACAATCGAATTTGGGAACATCCGTTCTTAAGATTAAATTCTATTAACTCATCAGCGTACGCAGTATTTAATTAAATCCTTGTCAGAAAGATTGTATTTGATTGTAAGTTAATTGTGTTGTGCATTTTTATTTTTTTAATGTATCATGGTTCATACCCTTTCAATGAAATGGCAGATGTGGAAGCACTCCGTCTAACTGACGAGTTTCTAATCGCTTTCCGGCTCCATATTTTAACCAGCTGCATATTATGGCAAAATGGGTAGAAATGGCAAAACAATTAAATAATGAGTGAGGGATGAAAAATGTGAAAAATGGTCAGGTTTTTAAAAACATTGTAACATTAAAAGTAAGTTTCTAATGGATATAAATCACATGAATCATGATAGACTCTTGAATTAGAACAAAGAAGAAAGAAACTTTACAGCCCAGGAACAGGCCCTTCGGCCCTCCAAGCCTGAGCCGATCCAAATCTACTGTCTAAACCTGTCGGACAATTCCTAAACATCCGTATCCCTCTGCTCCCCACCTAATCATGCATCCGTCCAAACGCATCTTGAATGAATCTACCGTGCCTGCCTCTACCACCTCTGCTGGCAACGCGTTCCAAATGCCCACCATCCTCTGTGCTTAGTACTCGCCGCGTGTATCCCCCTTAGACTTTCCACCTCTCACCTTGAAAGCATGACTTCTCGTTATTGAATCCTTCACCTACCACTTACTTTGAAATAAATGGGAAGATAACTAGTATAAGGTGAAAAAAGGGGGAGGAACAAAGTGGAATTATATAGGTGAACTTTCTTAATCAGCGAGTCTGCTCCCGATACAGAACGAGGTAGCGTTAAACTCTGTTCAGGGAATGAATTGGTTTGCATTTCCGATTCTTCACAAAACTCAGATTTCTTGTGGTTCAGAAGATGAATATTTGGGCTATCCAGCTCGAAGCTGAATTGCTTTGTCCCAAGGTCAAGTTTGAAACGTCAATTGTAGAGATCCAAGTGAACGTCAAATCCATTTCTCTACTCTACCAGCTTCCACCTCAAAACAAACCAGATTGTTGTTCCATTTTCCTTATCAATGTGGACTGTGTACTGCCCTCCCCCCTCTCCCAATCTTATGATATATATTTTTAAAAATTCTCTCATGGGACAGGAGTGTCACCCGTGTCAACGCTGTCACTTTAATAGTGTTATTTTATCCTTGGGTTTTGCGTAAGAGAGGTCATAAAAGCAGTGGTGCTGAAATGTCTTGGAAAGAGCCAAGTTTAATAACAGCAAGGGAATGGCCGGTTCACCCAGTTCAGGTTTTTTCTAGTTTGGTTTAGTTGTAGCCAAGACCATTTTAGGGAACATCTCTGGGACACCCGTACCATTCAACCAGACCGCCCTGTGGCCCAACATTTCAACTCCCCCTCCCACTCTGCTGAGGACATGGAGGTTCTGGGCCTCCTTCACCACCGCTCCCTCACCACCCGACGCCTGGAGGAAGAACGCCTCATTTTCCACCTCGGAACACTTCAACCCCAGGGCATTAATGTGGACTTCAACAGTTTCTTCATTTCCCCTTCCCCCACCTCACCCCAGTCCCAAACTTCCAGCTTAGCACTGTCCCCATGACTTGTCCTACCTGCCTATTTCCTTTTCCACCTATCCACTCCACCCTCTCCTCCCTGACCTATCACCTTCATCCCCTCCCCCACTCACCTATTGTACTCTATGCTACTTTCTCCCCACACCCACCGTCCTCTCATTTATCTCTCCACCCTTCAGGCACTCTGCCTGTATTCCTGATGAAGGGCTTTTGCCCGAAACATCGATTTTACTGCTCCTTGGATGCTGCCTGAACTGCTGTGCTTTTCCAGCACCACTAATCCAGAATCTGGTTTCCAGCATCTGCAGTCATTGCTTTCATGTAGCCAAGACCCTGCCAGTAGCAGGCATAGCAACTGCTGCAGACAACCCGTTCAATGCTTCAGCAGATGATTCTTGACTGACTTTTCTCTTTGAAATCTCTCTTGCCTATAAGAATTTGCCTTTGAATTTACCTTTTGCCAAGGGGTGTGTTTATGGGATGTTGCGGGGATTGGAATAGCTCTTTAGTTAAGTTGCGGTATCGAGTCCACTGAGTTTTTAAATAGTTAAGTTATTCTAAATTCTGCTTTCTTTTGTTCGTGTTTCAAACGTAGTGTGTAAATAAATTCTGTTTTGCTGTGGTGGTGAACTGCCTTCTCTAACTGTTGCAGTCCACATGCTGTAGGTAAACCCACAATGCCGTCAGGGAGGGAATTCCAGGATCTTGACTCAGCAGCAGTTCGGATATTTCTGAGTCTGGATGGTGAGTGGCTTGGGTCTGAACTTTCAGATGGTGATATTCCCATATATCCGCTGCCCCTGTCCTTCTAGAGGAAAGTGGTTGTGGGTTTGGAAGGTATTGCCTAAGGATCTTTGGTGAATTCCTGCAGTGCACCTTGTAGCTGGTACACACTGCTGCAACTGAGTGTCAGTGATGCTTGTGGGTGTGGTGCCAGTCAACTGGGACGCTTTGTCCTGGATGGTGTCAAGCTTCTCGAGTGTTGTTAGAATTGCACCCATCCAGGCAAGTGGGGAGCATTACGTGATGCTCCTGACTTGTGCCTTGTAAATGATGGACAGACCTTGAGGAGTCAGGGCACAGTGGCTCAGTGGTTAGCACTGCTGCCTCACAGTGCCAGTGACCTGGGTTTGATCCCAGCCTCAGGCAATTGTCCGTGTGCAGTTTGCACATTCTCCCTGTATTTGCATGGGTTTCCTCTGGGTGCTCCGGTTTCCTCCCACATTCCAAAGATGTGTAGGTCAGGTGGATTAGCTGTGGGAAATGCAGGGTAACAGGGATAGGGTGGGTGTTGGTGGGATGCACTTTGGAGGATCAGTGTAGACTTGATGGGTTGAATGGTCTACTTCCACACTGTAGGGTTTCTATGATTAGATGGATTACTCAGTGGAGTATTCCTAGCCTCTGACTTGCCCTTGTAGCCAGCATAATTAATTGGCCAGTCCAGTTGAGCTTCTGCTCAATGGTAAATCCCAGGAATAAAAATAAATTGCTGGAAAAGCTCAGCAGGTCTGGCAGCATCTGTGGAGAGAAATCCAAGTTAACATTTGGATTGAGTGACCCTTCCTCAGAACCCTTGGGATGTTGATAGTAGGGGATTCAGTGATCGTAATACCATTGCATGTCAAGGGGCAGTGGAGATAGGCATTGCCTGGTTTTCCTGTGACACAACTGCTACTTGGCACTTTACAGCCCAAGCCTGGATGTTGTCCAAGTCATTTCGCATTTGAATGTGGACTGCTTCACTATCTGAGGAGTTAGAAATAGCGCTGCTGAAATGTGTAATCATAGACAACAATCCCTACTTCTGACCTCATTGATGAAGCAGCTGAAGGTGGTTGGGCCTAGGACATTACCCTGAGGAACTCCTGCAGAGGTGAATGGCCACTAATAGCCACAACCATCTGCCTACGTGCCAGATATGACTCCAACCAGCAAAGAGTTTGCCCCATTGTTCCCATTCGATTCTGATGTTGCTCCTTGATGTCCCGATTGGTCAAATTGGTCTTGATTTTGAGGGCTGTCACTCTCATCTTACCCCTGGAATTGAGCTCTTTTATCCATGTTTGAACCAAGGCTGTAATGAGGTCAGGAGCTGAGTGGCCCTGGCAGAACCCAAACTGGGCGCCATTGAGCAGGTTATTGCTGAGCTGGTGCTGCTTGGTAGCACAGTTGATGACACCTTCCATTGCTTTACTGTTGATCAATAGTAGACTAATGGGCTGATAATTGGTCAGGTTAGATTTGTTCTCCCTTTTGTGTGTAGGACATACTTGGGCAGGTTACCACATTGTCGGGTAATGCCAGTGTATTGTATTGGCACAGCTTGGCTCAGAGAGCAGCAAGTTCTGGAACACAAGGCTTCAGTACTATTGTTAGGATGTTGTCAGGGCCCATAGCCTTTACAGTATCCAGTGCCTCTAACTGTTTCTTGATGTCATGTGGAATGAATTGAATTGGGTGAAGTTGGTATCTGTGATGCTGGGGAGCACTGGAGAAGGCTGAGATGGATCACCCACTTCTGGCTAAAGATTGCTGCAAATGCTTCAGCCTCATCATTCACACCAACGTGCTGGGCTCTTCTGTCATTGAGGATGAGATTATTTGTGGAGCAGCCTCCTCCAGTGAGCTGTTTAATTGTCTATCACCATTCACGATTGGATGTGACAGGACTGCAGAGCTTAGATCAGATCTGTGGTTGTGAGATCGCTTACCCCTGCTGCTTATGCTGTTTGGTGTGCAGGTAGTCCTCATGCCTGGTGCTGCTCCTGGCATGCCCTCCTGCACTCTCCATTGAACCAGGGTTGATCCTTTGGCTTGATGGTCATGGGTGAGTGGGGGATATGCCAGGCCATGAGGTTACAGATTGTGCTAGAGTACAATTCTGCTGCTGATGGCCCACAGTGCCAAGTGAATGCCTAGTCTTGAGTTGCTAGATCTGTTCAAAGTCTCTCCCATTTCTCACAATGATAGTGCCACACAACACAATGGAGGCTATTCTCAATGTGAAGGCCAGTCTTTGTCTCCATAAAGACTGTCTGGTAGTCACTCATACTGATACTGTCATGGACAGATTCTTCTGCAGCTGGCAGATTGGCGAAGGTGAGATTGAGTATATTTTGCCCTCTTGTTGGTTCCTTCATGACCCAGTATGGCAGCTATGTCCTTTAGGACCTGACCAGCTCGATCAGTACTACTGCTGCCCAGCCACCTCTTAATGATGGACATTGAAATCTGTCACACTCAGTCAGAAGTGTATTCTCTTTTCGGATAAAATCTCTTATTGGAAAAACAGAAGAGGTTCCTGCTCGATAATCCATGCTTACGAGTTATTTGATCAAATGACATTAACGTTTCATCTTCAAACAGCTCACTCAAACAAGAGACTCGCATATCCGCCCAGGACTTAAACCCGGGATCCATTGCCCCTGGCTGGAAACCTGGCAAACCAACTATGGGAGTATGGGAAGATGTTTTACACATATTACCCACCATCTGTATCATTGCCCTGCATGCTTTGAGAGTGTTAATAACTATTGGGTTGTTGCAACATTCTGCAAATATCCTCATTTTTGTCCAGAAACAACAGGTTAAGAAGTGGACACTTTGCCTGGGAGGCCTCAATGTCCAACCATATCAACACTGAGTCCTCACAGGCCCAATCACTCACAAAGATAGAAGGGAGCTCCATTGATACCCTCTGACATCCGGGAGATCCATTCCTCCCAACCCCTGGGCCATTTGCAATTTTGTGAGCTTGAGAAGGGGTCGCTTATGGCACCAAATCAAAGAACTAAACCAACCACTTAATTTCCGAAACGTTTGTCTAGGAAAAAGCAAGGGAAGCATCCACAGAGAGTATAATAAACGAGGAAGAACATTCATTTTAATAAGAGGAACTCAACCAAGCCATGATGTTGGGAGGGCCCCCCCCATCTTTGAAGGTCTTGTTTAATCTTGTCAAACAAATGAACCCAAAATTAGCCTTGAATAACCGATCAAAACTAGGGGTAACAGAGAGGCCCAAATAAAGAAAACCTCCCTGTGCCCACTTAAAGGGGAGCCCACCTTCAATGTCTGGTGTTCCCCCAAGATCCCCCATAGGCACAGCCTCCAGTTTTGAAAAACTGTTCTTGTAACCTGAGAAAAAGCCAAATGAATTAATCCATTGTATCAAATAGGGCACCAAGATTGCTGGATTCGAAAGGAAAATGAGAACATCATCCACATATAATGTGATCTTGTGCACCTTCGACCCTACCTTTGGGGCAGCTATAGTAGGCTCCCCACGAGTAGCCTCTGCCAGCGGCTTAATCACCAATATGAAGAGCAAAGGTGAAAGGAGACAGTCTTGCTGACTCCCCTACCAATGTTAAAATGATCAGACCTTGTATCATTAGTAAGAACTGCCACCATAGGATCACTGTAAAGGACCCTTACCCATCTAGTAAACACTTCACCCAGGCCAAACCACTCCATGGTATAAAAAAAGATATAGCCATTCCACCCGGTCAAATGCTGTCTCCGCGTCCAAAGAAACCACTGACCCTTGAACTGATGGTTGCTGGCACACTTCGATCATGTTAAACAGTCTCCTAACGTTATTAGAAGATCTCCAAACCTTTATAAAGCCTGCCTGATCCTCCTTAACAATAGAGGGCAACACCCTCTCTAACCTCAATGCCAGAGTCTTTGATAAAATTTTAAAATCGGAGTTGAAAAGCAAGATGGGTCTGTAAGAAGCACAGTCTTCCGGGGCCGTCCCTTTCTTGAGGATAAGAGAGATACTAGCCTCTCACAAGCATGGGGTAGGCAACTCCAACTATATGAAGCGTCATATATGTCTAGCATCGGTCCTGACATCATGTTTACAAATTCTTTATAAAACTCACTGGGCGAGCCATCAGGGCCGGGCACCTTTCCACTTTGAAGCTGCCTCACCGTTTCCCGTATCTCTTGGGCTGTTAATGGAGCACTAAGGAGAGATGCACCAGCAAGATCCAAATTCCAAAAAAAGAAGGCTCCATCTTATCCCACCTGTCCTCACAGCATTCAGACTGGTAAAGTTCAGAGTAAAACCCCCCGAAATGCCTCATTGATCTTTTTAGCATCGTAAGAGTCCCATTCCCCTCCCTAATAGAAACAATAGACTGGGAGACATTCTTCTTCCTGCCCAAATATGCCAAGTATTTACCCGGCCTGTCACCATGCTCAAACAGCCTCTGCTTCACCAAGGGAAGTTCCTTCCTTGCTGTATGTGGTAGCGTGGAACTTAAGGTGGATCAGAGAGCTGTGATCTGCTGCAGCTTGGTCACTGGTGGTCTGCAGTAATATGCCGTCTCAGCTGCCTTCAGTTGTGCCTCAAGCAGACGCTGCTGCTCTCCCTTCCGTTGCTTCTGGCTGGCAGAGTATGAGATAATTATCCCTCTAACGTAGGTCTTGGTAGCCTCCCAAAGAATGGACAGATTACGAGCTGTTACCTGAGTTAGCGGCCAAAAAAGCTTCAAATTCCCTGGAGAAGTATTCTACAAACCTGTTGTCCTTGAGGATGAAGGGATCCATTCGCCAGTACAGTGAGCCCATTGTATCACCCTTAATCTTAACCATTAAATACACCACGGCATGATCAGAGATGACAATATTCCCAATCAAACAGGATGCCAGCAAATCTAAAAAAGCCCTGGGAATAGGGAAATAATCACTCCTTGTGTGGCATTTTTGAGGATTGGAAAAGAATGTAAAATCTCTGCCTGTAGGGTGTAAATGTGTCTTAACGTCTACTAACCCCAGTTCCACACATATATCACCCAGGTGCTTAGAGTGTGAAGAAAGCTTTGGAGGGGCCTTTGGGCATTCTATCCAGCACAGGATCCATAAGGCAATTAAAGCCCCCGCCCACCCCATAATAATATGTCACGACACCAAGGCCATCAGCTCAGATAGTGCATCAGTCAGAAATTTAAGGAGTTGGGCTGGAGGACAGTAGATATTCAAAATACCATATTCCTCACCATGTATAAGAGCCTTAAGAATAACAAACTGACCATACTCACCTTTAACACAATCTATTAAATTAAATGGGAAACCCTTCTGGGTGAGTATGGCCACTCCCTTGCTCCCAGTACTAAAAGACAAGAAAAACACCCGATCGAACCCATCCTGCAGAACTTCAAGTGCTCCTTGTCATTAAGATGAGTCTCCTGTAGTCTCTAGAGCAACATCCACCCTCTCCTTTCTAAGTCTCGATAACACCATTTTTCTTTTAACTGGTGAATGCATCCCTCTGTTACTCCAGGTGCACCATTTAAGAACCCTGCTAACCATGATCCTTTGCAATCACCTTTGACCTGCCGAGAGGAAGAATTTACCTTGCAACACGCTGAGCATACTCAAGAGGACATTCATAGAGCCTATTTACAAAAAAGCCAAAACAAAAATAAACTAACTACAAAACACAAAAGGCACTTAATAGGGAACTCTAAACCCCGCCCACAGAGGGAGCTTACATTTCCCACATGCACCTTCAAACCCCCTTCCAGCTCGAGTTGCACCCCGAACCCAAGCAATGGAAGAAACCAAAGGACATTGTAAACATGAAGGTATAACAAAACCGGTGAGCACTCTGCCCACCACCTACAATATATCAATACCACTCCAGCTCAAAGAGAAAAAAATCCCACCAACAGCTTCTTTGGGAAAAGAGTGAAAGTACAAGAAATAAAAGCAAGACAAAAAAAAATAGACATTACTGTCCTTGTCCAAAAATGCGTCTACATTATTTTAAAGTGTCCAAGAAGTTTTTGGCCTGCTCCAAGGAATCAAACGACCGCACATTCTCCTCGTAAGTAATACAAAGCACCGCTGGGTATCTCATCAGATATTGAACACTGAGGAAGTTTAACCGTCTCTTAACCTCATCAAATGATTTCCTCATGGATCACTGCTGCAGAAATATCCTGGAAAAAACATTATCTTAGTTCCCTGTTAGGTCAGGCCTGCGGATCTCTCACCAACCTTCTAGAAGTTTCCATGACTCTCTGCTTGTCCCTGTAGCATTGAAATCGCATCAGAACCGGGCGGGGTGGCTGACCCTGACAGGATCTGCGCACTGCAACCCAGGGAGCTCTGTCAACCTTCATCTGGTTCACCTCAGCGTCCCAGCCAAGAGGTTGTGGTAACCAGTCTTCAAAAAAACTGGCTGGCTGCCCACCTTCGACTCCCTCCGGCAGGCCGATGACCCGGATATCCTTTCTCCTGCCTCTATTTTCCAAGTTGTTGACTTGCTCAGTCAGGGCCCGAACCTGTTTCTCAAGGGTGTGGATCTGCCCCGCCGTGGACTTGACCTCGGTCTCCGATGCCACGGTCCACCACTCAACCTCTTCAACTCGCTTCCTGAGCCCTTCCAACTCCTTCTCACGCTTTTGCAACATGGCTGAGATGGGCTCCAGTTGATTACACGTCTCTTCCCTCGTCTCCTGGATCAGCTGTCGGATCGCCCCGAGTTCCTCCATGACGTTCCGCTGTGCAGGGCTTTCTTTCACCGCTGCCGAGGGAGCTGCAGCCACTTCCGCAGTTACAGTCTTGGGGCCTGCCCGCTGTTTTCGAGTGGCCTGAGTGTTGAGAGTTGGCCGTTTGCTTCCCCTTAGTCATTCTCGCATGCTTGAAAAAGGATTTAAACAGTTGTTTTACTATTTGACAATAATTTTTTCTGAAAAAAGCTAAGGTGGGGGGGGGGATGAAAGAACATTATTACCATGGGTTGGGGTGCAGAGCTCAGCAGGGCTGATCTATTCAAATTGGTGCCATCTTGAATCCCCCCCTAATTTATTTATATTGAATACAACCTCACCATATCAGGATTTGAACCCAGCACATTAGCTGAGTTCCAGGATTAATAGTCTAGCAATAATGCCACTTGGCCATCTGTCCAGAGCATCTGCTGGGGTCTGATGAATGAATTAAGTGATGTCCTTTGGTGATGGTTTCCCGTTTTCTTATAAACAGTGGCACCTTGTTCCAAATTGCACTGTTCTGGGCCCGGCCAGGGTCACTGGTGGTGGATGAGGCGACATGGAACAATTGTAGAGTTACTGAGAGGCGTGATTTTATCTCTGTACCCTCCTTCCTTCTCTGTGTTAGTAAACCGCCTTATTCTGCCAGCACTGCTGGAGTTCAGTTTCTAAAAGGACAGGAAAAGCTCACATTTATACCAAGTCCAGTGCCATCCCAGGGCACCATATGGCATTTCACAGTTTAGGAAGTACCTTTTGAAGTGTGACCATTATTGCAATGTAGGAACCGTAGAAGCCAATTCATGTCCAGCAAGTTCCCACTAACAACCATGTGATAGTAACCAGCCATTCAGTTTAGGTGATGTGGACTGAGAAAGAAAGGATGTTCAAGATTCCAGGGCGGGGGAGGGGAAGCTCCTCATCCCTTCAAATTGTGCATCTTAGGTAAGGTCATCGGACAAAGGAAAGGAAAGTCTTGTGGATTTTTGGACATTGTGCACTTTGATGATGCCTGTGCTATACATTTTGAAAGGATTGTACGAAATGAGACTCTAAGCAACAGTGTTCCTGGGGATTTACCAACGAAGAAGGTCCTGTCTACAGTTAAGAAGCCAAATGTCTTCTGACATATTGTTATCAGCATATTCTCTGGGTAGCAGCAGCCTATAAACACTACCACCCTCAAGCTCCTCTCCAAGCTCCACGCACCATCCTGACTTGGGAATATATCACCGTTCCTTAAGTGGGTCTGAATCCTGATACTCCCTTCATAACAGCACCATGACTGTGCTTGCACTTTGAGGACTGCCACACCTGGAGAAGGTAACTCACTACCACCTTCTCAAAGGCCACTAAGGATGGACAAAAACAGTGCTGTCTTGCTAGTGACGCCCATATCCCATGAAGGAACAAATATAAGAAGTACTGTCTAAGGTGACATCAGAACGTTGAACAGCGTTGGGAAGCCGGGAGTCTCTGTGGCAATGGCCATTGAACAGTTCCTCCAACCAAACGTGTTTGAATTAGCAGCTAGGATGCTGTATAGCATGTTGCCTGAGATTTCGAGCTCACCCATGGGGTTTGCATTAGCTCAGTCAGTTTGTAATTGAAGCAATAACCATTGTGGGGGAGAGGCATTCAGGCAATGGACCCAGCTGCAGAAGTCACTCTCTTTTTCTGGAGAAACGGATGAGGCAGTGAATCATGCAGGAAGGAAACATGAAGCAAACATGAATCACACAGGAAGCAAAGCTGGCGCTGAGTTTGAACAGAGCCCATTTTAACTGTTACAAGGATCTTAAACCCAGTGTGGGAATCACAAACTGATGGAGTATTCAGAAAAGGGTGCATGAGGTCAGTATAACTTTCACGATTACCAGTCTTTTAGGTGCACCACCTTCTAAACTTAAAAATGAATGGCTGCAGCAGTCACAGAGGGTTTTAAAAAATCATCTACTCGACTGATTTGTTTAACAGACATAAGTTAGAAAAAAGGTAACATCTGCTTTCACCAGATCTCATCGCTGATATTTCATCAAGGGCTAATGTCATGGCTCGGTTGAATTTCAAACATTAAATGAACTCAGCCAGGGTTTATGAGCTCACAGTTAGATTGACAGTTTAAAGCATCCATTAAAGAACCATCTGTTTTGACATTGGGTCTGAAATAACAGTGTTTTTGTTTTTTTTATAAGTGTTTATTGACTAGAGGATTAAAACCTTTGAATAGATTCAACAAATGGTAGGTTTTTCATTATCAAGCATGTCAGCACGAAAGCGGCATTCGATTGTTAGAGTTTCTAAAATAAAATCTGTATTAAGCGCACTTGTGATGCAGTGGTAGTGACCTGACCTCTGAGCCAGGAGTCCTGGATTCAAGCTCCGCCTGCTCCAGAGATGCGTCATTACAGGCTCAGACAGATTAATTAAAAACATCTTAATCTCTGCATGGATCCTGAGGATTGCCATGGTAGGTACCAGGTGAGTGTCTGATAAGGACAGCATGACGTGCCATGGGGGGGACATGTGATGGCATGAGTTGGCATGAAGCATTTTGGGGGCCGTGGGAAGATGCAAGATGAGTTGCCAGGGAAGGAATGATGGGTCATGAGGGTGGCTTGGCTTAAGCAGTGAGAAGGATGATGGATAGAGAACCTAACTTGTAAAACCACTGGGGAAAATTCGGATTCCTCACTCACTCTGCTCCGGGACAGTGAGCCCAACTGTATCCCATAGCCAGCCCGGCTCGCAGTGAAAATCTCCCATTTCCAGAATTTGTTTTGGCAAGGTGGGTCTGGTGCATTGGGAAATTTCCTGCCTTGGGCTGTCAGTTTTAGTAGGCAGACCATCTTAAACTTCGGTTGATGAGGGATATGTGGTGGGTAATCCTGTTATTGGATAATGAGGATGGGGATGGTGGTGAAAAGGAGGGGACGAACAGTAAATGATGCAGTCCCTTTGCTTCCAGTAAGCTGTTTCTGTTCAGGGGTTTGTAATTTTCCTGCAGTCATAGAGATGTACAGCATGGAAACAGACCCTTTGGTCCAACCCGTCCATGCCGACCAGATATCCCAACCCAATCTAGTCCCACCTGCCTATATCCCTCCAAACCCTTCCTACTCATATACCCATCCAAATGCCTTTTAAATGTTATAATTGTACCAGCCTCCACCACATCCGCTGGCACGTAACACTTTCTGTCTGAAAAAGTTGCCCCTTAGGTCTTTTTTTAAATCTTTCCCCTCTCACCCTTATCCTCTGCCCTCTAGTTCTGGACTCCCCCACCCCTGGGAAAAAACTTTATCTATTTATCCTATCCATGCCCCTCATGATTTTATAAACCTCTATCAGGTCACCCCTCAGCCTCTGACGCTACCTGGAAAAATAGCCCCAGCCTGTTCAGCCTCTCCCTATAGCTCAAATCCCCCAACCCTGGCAACATCCTTGTAAATCCTTTCTGGACCCTTTCAGGTTTCACAACATCTTTCCGATAGGAAGGAGACCAGAATTGCATGCAATATTCCAACAGTGGCCTAACCAATGTCCTGTACAGCTGCAACATGACCTCCCAACTCCTGTACTCAATACTCTGACCAATAAAGGAAAGCATACCAAATGCCTTCTTCACTATCCTATCTACCTGTGACTGGACTTTCGAGGAGCTATGATGCATCAGAAGGTACATCTTTACTTTTACTGTATCAGAATGTCACAATATCACCTGTTAAAGACTCTTTTGAATGCATGTTTACCAACATCACACATGACAGGGGCGTTGGAGAAAGTGAGGACTGCAGTCAAAAAGTGTGGCGCTGGAAAAGCACAGCCAGTCAGGCAGCATCTGAGCAATGGGAGAATTGATGTTTCGGGTATGAGCTCTTTATCACTGCTGATCACCTCAGCTACTCCTCGGATGCTGCCGGACCGGCTGAGCTTTTCCAGTGTGACAGAGGCATTGCATCAGTGTGTCGAGTGGACACAGTGCTAAATGCCCACAGCAGTGAGAGCTTCAGAACAGACTCAGCCTCCACAGTCAGAGTGGACTCATCAAGCCCGTCAATCTCTTCACTGTGACCATCAATCTCACAACTACTCTGCTTATATGGCTCCATTATTTCTGCTGAATGAAACCAAGTTTAAATCGGCCATTTGATTGTGTAGGTTGTATGCTGAATAGTGAGCGCTCAAAGACAGGACCCGGGAAAGGGGAGGCCTGTGCTTTTCGGAGTGCAGTTTGCCATTTATTTGACACGCATTGACGTTAACTCAAAGTGGAGCAAGGCAGATCAATCTCCATTTCTTTTGACAGTGAGATACGGCTGCAGTTTTTGAAAAGCTGTGATTGATCGTTCAAACTGAGAGCTATCTCGATGAACAGTCATTCTGTACTCTCCATCTAAGGAAGGACTACACTTGTTCATGGGATGTTAGATTAAATGCGATGCCTTCCAATGTCAATGGCCAACAAGATGGACTGGCTTCAGAATGTTTCTGGTGATTGGAGGGTTCACTGCTCCTGTGGGGAATGTGCAGAACTTTTATTGAGAACTATTTATTTCCTTTCAAATCAGAACGACGTGGAAGGTTTTTGGAAGCAATGACCCACCGCTAACATTGTCCTGAACCTTCCAGGAGAGTAATCATTGTAAGATTCTTAAAAGAGAAGCAGTCTTTCACCTTGATGCTTCTGCAGAAGCAAGAATCAAGGCAGCTGAGACAAAGCAAGCCCCTTTTTACAATGTTAAGTAACACATTCTGGTAAGATTTGATTCGCAAATGCACTGGAAAACTACGGGACTTAAGAGCAGTGTTTCAGTGCGGCAGAGGTTGAGTTCAAATGAGGTAAGTGGGTAAGCTGGAGGATTGGTCAAGTGGAAGGTGGTAGGGGTAGAGTCAGGATGGTAGATGGGTAGAATGGTAGATGGAGAAGGTGGCAGTTGGGTAGGGCACTAGGGTCAGGTCGGAATTGGAGGAGGTGACTGGAGTCCGGGAAGGGCTGGCACATCAGCGGACGGTCAAAGGTTGAGGGTAGAGTCAGAGTGTCAGGGAGGGTCGAAGTGTGGATGGGGCAGAATGGGTTGGAGGATCAGGGAACATTAGTTACTCAGGAATGAGAGCATGTTTCAATCTGTCTAACATTTCCAGCTAAACTGATAATTACCATGGATCTGTCCTGACATGCAGGGACTCGGAGAGCAGGGAAATTGCCCATTGAAAGTTTAAACTTTCAGTCAGTCAGTCTTTCACCACCCGTGGATTCCATAGCACATTACCCAGGGTACCTCTAGTTTCTGACTATCTATAGATTGGAGTGTCTGCTTTAAATTCTCATCTGTATGTTACTGATACTTCGTATGGCATTAGTTGAAAGTTCGCGTGCGATAGAGTGCTTAAGAAATGTTAAAGTGCCTAAATTAAGTTTTGGGTGGAGAAAAGATTGGAGGAGAGACATGAGACGGGTCTTCATGAACATTGCAAGGTATGGCTGAGGTTGAAGGAAGCAAATTGCTCAGTGACACCCAGTTTTGGTTCTGCCAGGGCCACTCAGCTCCTGACCTCGTTACAGCCTTGGTTCAAACGTGGACAAAAGAGCTGAATTCCAGAGGGGAGGGGAGAGTGACAGCCCTTAACATCAAGGCTGTATTCGACCGAGTGTGGCATCAAGGACTCCTAACAAAACTAGGATCAGTCGGTATCAGGGGGCAAACTCTCCTTTGGTTGAAGTTATACTTGACACGTAGGAAGATGGCTGTGGTTATTGGAGGTCAGTCATCACAGCTCCAGGATGTCTCTGCAGCGGTTCCTCAGGATAGTCCCTTAGGACCAACCATCTAGCCCCTTCATCAGTGACCTTCCCTCGATCATAAGATCAGAAGGGGGGATGTTCGCTTATGATTGCATAATGTTCAGCACCTTTCACAACTCCTCAAATACTGAAGCAGTCCGTGCTCAAATGCAACAAGAGCTGGATAATATCCAGGTTTGGACTGACAAGTGGCAAGTAACATTTGTATACCACAAATGCCAGACAAAGACCACCACCAATAAGAGACAAACTAGCTACCATCCTTTGACATTCAATGGTGTTACCATCACTGAATCCCCCACTACCAGCATGCTTGGAGGTACCATTGCTGAGAAGCTCAACTGAACCCACCGCATAAATGCATTGGCTACAAAAGCAGAGTCTACGAATACTGCGGTGAGTAACTCAACTCCTGAGTCCTCAAAGAATGTCCATCATCTACAAGGTACAAGTCAGGAGTTTGATGGAATACTCCCCCCTCGCCTGGATGGGTGCAGCTCCAACAACACTCGTGAAGCTTGACACCATCCAGGACAAAGGTGCCCACTTGATTGGCACCATGTCCACAAAGATCCCCTTCCTGCACCATTGAATCTCAGCAGCTGCTGTGTGTACTATCCACAAGATGGACTGCAGAAATTCACCAAATGCATGGCCACTTCCATTGAAAAGGACAAGGGCAGCATATATATGTTGCAACTTGCAAGTTCTCCTCCAAGCCACTCACCATCCTGACTGGGAAATATATCGCCGTCACTGAGTCAAAAACTTGGAATTCCCTCCCTGATGGCATTGTGGATCCCCCACTGCCTTCTAAAGGGGCAACTAGGGATGGGCAATAAATGCTGGGCAGCCAGCGACACCCATAACATCACTTGAGCAACAAGCTTTGTACGATATGATAGAGGGAAAATTTCCTAAGTATCAAAAAAGGATTAAAACTACCATTAAACATTTGAATTCCACAGAGAATAGTCAACATATGTGTAATGAGTGTCAAGGACTCTCCACGTGTCATAACATCCTTTGGCACTATCCACAACTCTACTGACCTCAGTGCCACCTGCAAATTTACTAACCCATCCTTCTATGCCCTCACCCAGGTTGTTTATAAAAATGACAAACAGCAGTGGCCCCAAAACAGATCCTTGCAGTACACCACTAGTAACTGCACTCCAGGATGAACATTTCCCATCAACCACCACTCTCTGTCTTCTTTCAGCTCGCCATTTCTGATCCAAACCAGTAAACCCCCCTCAATCCCATGCCTCCGTATCTTGTGCAATAACCTACCATGTGGGACATTATCAAATGCCTTACTGAAATCCATATACACCACATCAACTGCTTTATCCTGATCCACCTGTTTGGTCACCTTCTCAAAGAACTCAATAAGGTTTATGAGGCATGACCTACCTTCACAAAATTGTGTTGACTATCCCTAATCAAATTATTCCTTTCTAGATGATTATGAGTCCAATCTCTTAGAAGCCATTCAAACACTTTACCCACAACTGAAGTAAGGCTCATTGATTTATAATTACCAGGGTTGTCTCTCCTCTCCTTCTTGAACAAGGGAACATTTGCTATCCTCCAGCCTTCTGGCACTATTCCTGTAGACAATGACAACAGAAAGATCAAAGCCAAAGGCTCTGTAATCTTCTCTGTAGCTTCCCTGCAGTACAGGACTTCCAACATCAAGTCCTGTACTGCAGCTGTACAGGACTTGATGTTGCAGCTGTACAGGACTTTGGTTAGGCCACAGTTGGAGTACTGTGTGCAGTTCTGGTCGCCTCACTATAGGAAAGATGTGGAAGCTTTGGAGAGGGTGCAGAGAAGATTTACCAGGATGTTGCCTGGAATGGAGAGGAAGTCGTACGAGGATAGGTTGAGAGTTCTCGGCCTTTTCTCGTTGGAACGGCGAAGGATGAGGGGTGACTTGATAGAGGCTTATAAGATGATCAGAGGAATAGATAGAGTAGACAGTCAGAAACTTTTTCCCCAGGTACAACAGAGTGTTACAAGGGGACATAAATTTAAGGTGAAGGGTGGAAGGTATAAGGGAGATGTCAGGGGTGGGTTCTTTACCCAGAGAGTGGTGGGGGCATGGAATGCGCTGCCCGTGGGAGTGGTGGAGTCGGAATCATTGGCGACCTTTAAGCGGCATTTGGATAGGTACATGGATGGGTACTTAATCTAGGTTAGAAGTTCGGCACAACATCGTGGGCCGAAGGGCCTGTTCTGTGCTGTATTGTTCTATGTTCTATGTTCTATGTTCCCAGAGAATCTGAGGATAAATCCCATCCGACCCAGGGGACTTATCTATTTTCACACTTTCCAGAATTGCTAACACCTCAATCCTATCTAGTCTAGTAGCTCTTATTAGTGCTCTCTTTAGATCTTTCCTGGCTAACCTGTTACCCCCAAGCGCCCTAACTGAGCCTTCACATCTCATCCTAACATAAGCCTTCTTCTTCCTCTTGACAATAGCTTCAACCTCTTTGGTAAACCATGGCTCCCACATCCGACCACTTCCTCCCTGCCTGACAGGTACGTACTTATCAAGGACACACAGTAGCTGTTCCCTGAATGTGCTCCGCATTTCAATTATGCCCAGACTCTGCAGTTTCTTTCCCATCCTATGCATCCTAAGTCTTGTCTAATCGCATCATGATTGCCTTTCCCCCAGCAATAACTCTTGCCCTGCAGTATATCTCTTTCCATTGCTAAAGTAAACATCACTGAATTGCAGTCACTATCGCCAAAGTGCTCACCTACCTCCATATCTAACACTTGGCCAGGTTCATTACCCAATACCAAATCCAATGTGGCCTCGCCCCTTGTTGGCCTGCCTACTGTGTCAGAAAACACTCCCGCACACATTGGACAGAAACTAACCCATCTAAAGCACTCAAACTATAGTGTTTCCAGTCAATATTAGGAAAGTTAAAGCCCCCAGAACAATTACCCTGTTACTTTCACTCCTATCCAGATTCATCTTTGCAATCCTTTCCTCGTTATCTCTGGAACTTTTTGGAGGCCTATAGAAAGCTCCCAACAGCGTGACCTCACCTTTCCTGTTTCCAACCTTAGCCCATACTACCTCAGTAGACGAGTCCTCATCAAACGTCCTTTCTGCCACCGTAATACTGTCCTTGACTAACAATGCCACACCTCCCCCTCTTTTACCACCTTCCCTGTTCTTACTGAAACATCTAAACCCTGGAATCTGCAAAACCGTACCTGTCCCTGCTCTATCCATATCGTGGACCTTGGCACATGGGAGGCAACACACCAACCATGAGTCTCTCTCATCCCATAGACCCTCCTGTCTATCCCTCTAACTATGGAGTACCCGATAACTAATGCTCTGCTCCTCTTGCGCCTTCTCTTCTGAGCAAAAGGGACAGACCCTGTGCCAGAGACCTGTGCCCCATGCCTTACCCCTGGTAAGTCATCCCCTCTGACAGTATCCAGAACGGTATACTTGTTACTGAAGGGAACAGCCATAAGGGATCCCTGCACTGCCTGCCAGTTCCCTATCCATTCCTTGACGGTAACCCATTTACCTTCCTCTTGTACCTGAGTGTGACTTCTTCTCTGTAATTCCTCTCAATTACCCCCTCACCCTCCCGAATGATCTGAAGTCCACCCAGCTCCAGTTCCAGTTCCCTAACGTGATCTCCGAGGAGCTGGAGTTGATGGGAAATCTCTGCTGATGATGTTCGCAGGGACATTAGTGGTGGCCCTTACCCACCACATTCTGCAGGCGGAACATTCAACTGTCCTAAACCTCCATTCCCACTGTTCTAATTTTCCTAAGAGAGTATTGAAAAAAAAAACTAGTAACTTTACCGAATCGGCGCACAGAATTGTTTTTTTGGTTTAGCGGAGGAGGTTGGATGGGAGGCACTATCTAAGTAGAGCTTTGGGTAAAGCAACTACCCAAATACAAAACCTCAGTTACTCAGCAGTCTCATGTCTGCTCTTGCTCAGTGTGCACTCCGCCTATACACAAGATAAACTTTTTATACGATTTCCGCGGCCCCCGGTCCTCGCTCTCACCACTCCTGCTGCAAGTAAAATGAAAGCCACTGACTCATGAGGTGAACATTTTATACTATTCATCTGATCCAACGATGGGCAGATTAGGTGAATTGGCCATGCTACATTGCACAAAGTGTTCAGGGATGTGTAGATAGTATGCATTAGTTAGGGATAAATGTAGGGTAACAGGTTCGGGGAATGGATCTGGGTGGATTACTCTTCGGAGGGTCAGTGTGGACTTGGGCCGAAGGGCCTGTTTCCACACTGTAGTGATTCTATGATTCTATGATTTT